>NW_008670930.1:0-7388 GCF_000695815.1 Acanthisitta chloris
CGCCGCTTCCCCGTGCCGCCGTCCTGAGGCGCGGGCCGGGCAGAGACCGGTATCAGTCACCTGTTTACATTGCTTTGTCGTCTGGATCGTGTTCTGCTGCAGCACTTTATGGCCCGCGGGCGGACGCGGGGCGCCGCCTGGCAGGGATCGCGCGTGGGGGGCCAAGTTCCACTTCCACTTTTTTTCTCTCCCATTGGGCTACCTCACTGGTCCAGAAGTCCACCCAAGAAGTTATTTTCCAAAGGAACTTACTATCATGCTTGTATAATAAAGCACCATCTGATTCTTGCTATTTTTTTCCCCTCCCCTCCCTCCCCTCTTTTTTTGTTCTTTCCGATGGATTATGTATGCTTTGTGGTGTTGCACTAGTATGTGCTCAGGGTATTTTGAATCCCAAGCATTCCCAAGTTTCAGTTTACTCTGATCAAGGATGCATAAAGAATGGAGGTTCAGGACTCGTGGCTGTTCTTGATGGTGCAAAAACTTTCCGGTTGGTTTTTTTTTAAAAAACAAATTTCATGGGCTTAGTGATATATAAAGATGTATCGCGCAGTATAATTGTTACACTTTTGTATCTAAAGTCATTTCTAAAGTTTTCTAGTTGAACTGAGTATTTGTTTCTATGGAGCACCTAAAGGTAGAATCATCCTGATATTTTATAACCCTTGTTTACTTTAGGGAAGCTCGTTTGGTCAACTTAAGTGAACTTAATAAAAGTCAAAGAACAAGTGGCGTTTCAGTTCAATGAAACTGCACAGGGATGGGTTCTGGTGAGGTACACTACCACCGAGGTGCTGTGTCAGTGACCTCGGGCTTTGTGAAGAATGAAACTGCTCATCAGAGCAATGAGGAGGTGTCTGAAGGTGAACCGTGGTCCTGTGTTGGTGCTGACAGCCACAAGTCAGGAGGTGACATGACACAAATGTCACACTGAAGTGCCTCTCTCTGCCAGAAGAACAAGACTTGATACCTGATTGCTTCATAACAAACCAGCACTCACTGTTATCCTGTGGTTGTGAGATGGTTAATGATGGATAATCATATTTAACATAATTACTTGTGCACATAATTACTTCTATAAACCTTTCATGAGCTTTGCTGTAGAGTGATGAAAAATTCATGATGGAGCTTGATTATTTTGACTGAAAAAGAACATGTCGTTCTCTGTGATAGGCAGTCTCTTCAACTCCTTAAACTGACTTATTAAAGGCTGGTTTTAGGTCTTATGCCTTGCAGTTGGTGTGTGAGGAGCAAAGGGGTGTGTGTGTGAAGGAGAGTGCAATTATTTTCTTTGTACGTTGATTTTTTGTATGCTTTCAAGAGGAGTAAGAAATGCTGGGTAATACACAGTTTATGTCCCTAGTGTCATGGCAGATGGGGCTCACTTACCAGTCCTCATGGTGGAGTGAACAGCTTCACAACTTGCTTATAGACTCTTTAAGTGACTTAACGTTTCTGATGTCGGTCGACTCCTTGTTGCCTGCTGTCACCAGAGACAATCAGATGTGTAGAGGCTGCTAGTTAAAACTTGCTAGTGCTAACCTAAAGCAGCCAGCTCCTAAAAAGCTGTGTGTATTATGTAGTCCTTTCCTAGTGAAACTGCAGACTTCTTCCAAACTAACTCTATTCTATGTCCATCAGGCTTTTGGAGTTGTTTACATAACGTTAGATGCTGCAGTAGTGCCACATTGCATTTCGGGAGTGAATTAAGAAATGAAGTTCAAGGACACACATTGTGCTGTTTCTCTGGCTGTAACAGCTGCTTAAATATAAAGGTGAAGTTGAGTTGATTTAACACCCAGTAAGACAAGCTGCAGTATGACCAAGTACTGAGGCTTCACGTAGAGGGAATGATCATAAGCTGAGACAGGGCAGAGTCAGATTAGATGTTAGGAGAAATGTTTTCCCTGTTAGGGTGTTCAGGCACTGGAATAGGTTGCCCAGGGAGGTGGTGGAGTCACCATCCCTGGAAGTGTTTAAGAAGCATCTGGATCTGGTGCTGGAGGATATGGTTTAGGGGTTCCAGCAGAGTGGCAGGTTAATGGTTGGACTGGATGATCCTAGAGGTCTTCTCTAACCTTGATGGTTCTACGATTCTATTTCAGTTTTGAAATTCCACTTGAGAAATGCAAGAATGTCGTTACCAGTTCTGGAAGTGTCTAGGTGATTTCAGTGCTCCTACTGTTAGGTTGAGGGGTTTTTTGGTGTTCTTTTCAACTGTGTAGAAAGATGATAAAATGGAAGCAGTTGTCTTGTGCACATTCTTAACTCATAAACAGGCACAGGACAGGCTAGATCAGATTTCAAGGGCAAGAGTTAAGACTGGGAGGGTTATGATATGGGAGACGCTGTATTAAATTTGTGCTGCCTTGTTTGGAGGCATATCCTGAAATGTTCTATGTGGGAACAAAATGGAGTGAAGCAACTTAGAGCTCTGCTGAGTGACTCTTGTTGTGTGGGCTGTGTGCATGAGAGTTGCTTATTTTTCTCTTGGTTGTCTCCTTGGTTTAGAAGTGGCAGCTTTATTGGGGGGTATAGTGTGCTCTGCTGACACCATGTTAGCAAGTTGGGTTGAAGTTTCACTGGAGTCTGAACTCCTCTGACAGCTGCATTTACAGATTCTTTACTGAGCTATTTTAGTCCATGAAGTCAGTTGGGGGGGGAAATCTTTAGTTAGGTTTTCTGGCAAATTAATGTGCTGAAATAGCTCAGCAAGGGATCTTAGTACAGGATGGGCTATGAAAGCCAACAGGTCACAGGGAAGATACCCCAGTTTGTTTCATGATTGTGTTCATGACAGTTTGTGGTAATCCAGGACAGGATGATCTGTGGTCCAGCTTTCTCCCCTCTTTTTCCCTCTCAAATCTCTGACTCTCACCAGCCTCTCCCTGTGCATCTGAGGAAGCTAAGCAATCAGAAAACTCTTCAATTTCAGGTTTGACTTCTGTTCAACCTTCTAGCTGTAGGCCAGAACTGAGGAAGGTTGGAAAGGGATGTGCAATATTGCTGCTATATTGAGTTAGATAATTGTGTGCATGGAAGCAATAGGGTTTATTTTATGAGAAGGCCTATGTTATTATACTCTACCTATAGATATACATAAGCTGTTGGAGAAAGTGCAATGGATTATTAGCTGGACTTCTGGTCTGACTCCGTGTGGCTGTTCCTACACACACTGAGCAGCGCGAGAGGTGTGATTTGCCTGATTTAACTCGGTGGTTTCAGCATCCTGTCACATGGGGCTGCTTCTGAGGCTGACAGAATGCAGGCCCAGAATAAATCCAGTGTACAATGCCCAGTCTGCTTCAGTCAGCATGGATGGTTTCTTATTAAACAGGAATTTTGTGGTAGCCTCTGCTGCCGGAATTCTCTTGCAGTAGCTAGTTCCCTCTATGAGCTCCCTTTGTAGAACGACACTGTGTACTGCAAATTGGGCTATTTCCTTTACCACATCTGAATTTTCAACCAGTCACTTATGGAACTTCAGAATGCCATAGTACCAAAACCAGTTTCCTGGTGATTCCAGATGTCAGGGATAGAGTTGAGGCCACCATTTGTCCAGCACGTTGCCTAGTGTAGGCTTTACATTGAAGAGGCATCGCCTTCCCCTGAGTCATGGCACAAATACATTGTTCAGGACTGCACTCATCAAAGGAGAATGCAGTGCCTTGCAAAAATTCTCCTATACTCTAATGTTACATAAAATTTTTCACATCAAAAGGATCAAAACGTACAACTGATCCCTGCAACCCTCCATTCCTGGCCTGTAAACAACAACTCTCTATGCCCAGACCTCATTCAGAGCATCATTGTATGTATTTGAAGAAGTCACTGGTGGTACTTGGATTTTGCTCTGAAGGATAAGGGGATGTGTGTTTATCTGTATTTCCTTGCCTATCAGAAGCAAAGGGCAGAGTGAATCTGGTTTGAAGATTTCAGCTGTGATCCCAAATAATTTTTAACTTCAGCAAGGCAGAGTCCTGAGCTCTTCATAAGTTGACTTATGGTAATTTATGATGACTCAGTGCTGTACTTTGAGTCCAAGGTTTGCATGCATATGAAACCAGTAATACCGAAAGGACCTTTATTCCCTTTTGGCCCAATGGACTGACAGAAAAATTCTCTGATTTGTATGCATGAGTCGAAAACACTGATTTTGGGTTGAACAGAATGTTTTGCTTGACTTGAAATGCTCCAGTTTTGCTTATGTCTGTAAACACAGGAAATCTGAAAGCAAATGACTAGGTTGGCAAGAGAGAGTTGCCTCACAGAAATGAGCAATTTATATCAAGGAAGACGGTAGATCAGAAATCCATCCTGGACTTCTAAGACCAAAATTTCGGTGCCCCCTCTGTCACACTTGGAAGGGGAACTTTGAAGTTATGTGCCTGAGGACCATGTTCCAAGAGCCTGAACCATTTCAGTCCGTACAATAAATATTCATTAAGCTAGAGAAAAGTCCCAGGTATCACGGGTTTAGGGAAGACCTTGTTTATTTTAGGTGAGCATAACTGTCTTAACAGGAAAGACTGAGGCAGACTTGTCCCAGAGTATTCTGTGGTAGAGGATCTGCTCAGTTAGTGACTCCAAATGGATGGTGCTCAGGATGATTTCCAAACTATAATGAGGCATCCAGTATGGTAGTAGGACTATGTTGGAGGATTTTGAAATAAGTCTTGACCCTAGAATCATAGAATCATCAAGGTTGGAGGAGACCTCTAAGATCGAGTCCAACCATTAACCTGTCACTGCTGTAACCCCTAAACCCTAACCCATATCCTCCAGCACCAGATCCAGATGCCTCTTAAACACTTCCAGAGATGGTGACTCCACCACCTCCCTGGGCAATATTCCAGTGCCTGAACACCCTAAGAGGGAAAACATTTTTCCTAACCTTTAGTCTGAATTTCCTGTCTCAGCTCAAGGCCATTCCCTCTAGTCCTCTCCCTGTGGGCATGGCAGGAGAGACATTCCCCCACCTCTCTAGAGAGCCATCAGGTTATAATCGCTTGCCCTAATCAAGGCAAAGCCATTTTTTCTATACTGTAAAGCATATTTCCTCAGTGTTAGTGCCTAAATATCATTATAGAACTGCAAAAAAATTCATCTCTTGTTGCTGCCATTTTTCTGCCAGGTAGGGACCTGAAAATATTTTCTAGGGCTGATTCCGAGATCTTCCAAGATTCTTGTTTATCCATTTACTTACTGTGAAACTCCTCAGGAAAGTGCTAAGTTATACTCAGCATTACAGGAGATGGAAGAATTTATCCATGCAGTTCATTTTTAGTCAAACAGGCATGCAAGATACCCAGCCCAACAGAAGAGCATGTGGTTCCCTGTATTTTCCACTGGCCTTTAAAAAAGCTTCCATTCCAGTTCTCTTTCAGCCTTTCTATTTGAGATTATAGAAGATGAGAGTTGATAGTGTTGAAGTTAAAAATGACAGTGTCAAACACTGCCAACAGGAAAGCCCTGTCCTTGAACTGCTCTCAGTGTTCTAGGCTTCTCTCCTCATTGCCACTTCAGGAATGCAGACATTCTGCTCCTCCTTTCCTAGGTGATTTTGAGGAGAGAGACAGAATTGAACAGTCTAGAGTAGATGGGAGACAGAATTTCTGCTCGGAAGGACAGGTGGGTTTTTTGTTGGTTCTGTCAGTTTGTTTGTGTTGGGGTTTGTGCATGTGTCTTGTGTGTAGCTGCTGCTTTCCATCTCCTCTTCACTGAGGTTTTGTCTTTACTCTGCCATATCTGATTGCCTGGTCCTTTGCTTGCACACCCGAGCACCCTGTTTGTCAGCCTCTGTTGCCCATGCCAAATCACCTTGTAGGATGATCTGGAAGGATTGAGAGGACACGTTCACATTGAACACGTAATAAGTGTGATCCTAACCTCACATTTTGGCAGCAGTGGACCTTACTCAAAATACCAGATGCTGTTTCCAAATGGATGATATTTCCTGGATGAGAGGTAAGAAACCAAACTGAAAGAACCTGGTGTGACAAGGAATTCCTTGTGTTGGAGTTTGTGTGATCCAAGATGCCTTTTCCAAAGTACTTCTGAAAAAGAGGGAAAGTTTCTTTCCATCTCCCCATGAATTCCTAAAAATTCTAAAATCAAGATACTATGTACTTACAGTGGGGGTTTTTTTCTTGCTTTCCAGTTAAACAACCATCCAACTTATGCATCCCCGAATTGTTAAAATCATAACTGAGCTTGTCCCATGGCTCTGTACCTGGTAAATGATGAGCATGTGCTTCTGAAGCAACTGTGCTGTGTCAGGTTGTGTGGGAATCTGACACAACATATTTCAGCCCCTCTAAAGATACCTGTCTGCTCAGCTGCTGGGAATTAGTGGCACGGTTTGGGACCAGCAGTGCAAGTTTCCTTCAAATGGAGCAGAAAGTGTGAGTTAGAGCATGGTCCTTATCCTGTGCTTATCCTTCATTCTTCCCAAGAGCCAGTGTAAGGTTCCAGACAGCAGTGATGTCCTAATTACACAAATAGGATTATGTATAACAAAGGCTAAATTTTGAAAGCTTGTAAATAATGTATACACGCACACACACACACACACACACACACACACATATGCACTCAGACCCCAAAGCAGTTCTCTAAAGAGACTTCTGTTGTAGTTTTTATTTCTCCAATGCTGTTGTATCCCATGTGTATTCTTAAAATGCCCCACATTTCCATGCTATACAGGATCAACAAAACTGTCCCAAGGCCATGGCAATCCCTTCTGGAATCTACCTTGTGTACCTCCTAGTGCTTATCCTATCCAGAAACCCCTTTCCAGTAAGATTTCTGTGGACTTCTGCCTCATCACTGTATACAACTTCCTCAGGGAAGGAAGTGCAGGGGCAGCACTGACCTCTCTGGCAACCAGGGACAGGACCCAGGGAATGGTCTGAAGTTGTGTCAGGGGAGGTTTAGGCTGGAGATTAGCAAATGGCTCTTCCCCTAGAGGCGTTTGGGCACTGGAACAGCTCCCAGGGCAGTGTCACAGCCCCAAGCCTGACAGAGCTCCAGAGGAGTTTGGACAATGCTCTCGGGCATATGGTGTGATTCTTGGGGTTGTCCTGTGCAGGGCCTGGAGTTGGACTAGATGATCCTCATGGGTCCCTTCCAACTATCTGTGATTCTGTGATGTTGGATTCACTAACATTAAAAAGTTGAGGTATAATCTCCACTTAGCACTTGAAGTCTTGGGAGGTTGTGAGTGCTCTTCATTCAGATCTTCCAGAAGAATGAGTATCTGATTTGCCTTTTACAGTGATAGTTTGATAGAGGAAGCAATCAGAGAAAGAAAATCTTAAAAGGAATCTTTTGTCTTAGCAGAAGGACTGAAGTGCAGTTCCTGCTGCTGTTGAGTGGCCTTCAGCAGG
>NW_008670930.1:7418-47328 GCF_000695815.1 Acanthisitta chloris
ATGCCTTCCACTTAAGTACTTTTTCCAGGAAGGAACACAGAGCACCTCTTCCTGTGAATGTACAGCAACAGTGCTGTGCTGATTCTGAGTGGGCTTTAATGTGGCTGTAAATGTCAGGTGTGGGTTTTCTCTTAGAAATTCTCAGTACTTCATACCTTAGGTCATACTAAGGAATAGTCAGCTTTTCTTTTCATCCCTTGACCTTTTAAGAAACTCAAAGTTTAAATCTTATAAGAGCTGCCCACACTATTTTTCTTCCCAAAGATGCATCAATTGCTCAGGAGGTTGTACATGTGGAACATGGAATGATTCAGGTTGGAAGGGACTGACAGAGGTTAATGTGGTCAAATAGCACCCTCCACAAGCAAGCACAGATCAAAGATGCCTTGAAAAGTGGTCCTTTAAAGACTTCCTAAGTACTCTTAAAAAGAGAAGAAATAGGGAGAGAATTAGTCAGAAGTAAGATGGGGGGGAAATTATCCTGGGTTAAAATGCATCCCAGGGTCCTGAGGGAAATGGCCGATGTCATTGCCAAGTCACTCTTTGTCATATTTTAAAAGTCACAGCAATCAGGGTGAGTTCTCAGTGACTGGTAGAAAGGAAACATTACTCCTAGTTTTAAAAAGGGGAGAAAGGAAGACCCAGGGAACTACAGGCTGGTGAGCCTCACCTCTGTGCCTGGGGAGATCATGGAGCAGATCCTCATGGAAGCAATGTTAAGGCCCGTGCGAGACAAGGAGATGCTCTGAGACGGCCAGCACCATTCACTGAGAGCAAATCATGCCTGACCAATCTGGTGACCTTCTATGACTGCAATGGTTGGCAAGGGAAGACCAACTGATGTCATCTGCCTAGAATTCTGTAAGGCTTTCAACATGGTCCCACATGACATCCTTATCTCTGAATTGGAGATGTGTGAATTTGGAGGGTGGACTGTTTGGTGGATAGGGAATTGGCTGGATGGATGCAGCCAGAGAGTTGTGGCCAATGGCTCTATGTCCAGGTGGAGGCTGGTGATGAGCGATGTCCCTCAGAGCTCTCTCTTGGTACTGGTACTCTTTTTAATATCTTTAGCAATGACCCAGACAGTGAGATCAAGTGCACCCTCAGCAAGTTTGCAGGTGTCTTGAAGCTGAGTAGTGCCATTGACACAAGAGAAGGATGAGATGCCACTCAGGGGGACATGACAGACTTGAGAACTGGGCTCACAAGAACCTCCTGAAGGTCACAAGTCCAGAGCAGGTCCAGAGGAGGGCCACAAAGATGTAAGAGGACTGGAGCACCTCCCCTACAAAGACAGGATGAGAGAGCTGGGGTTGTTCAGGCTGGAGAAGGCTCCAGGAAGACATTGTTGTGGCCTAACTATCTAAAAGGGACATATAAAAAAAGAGGAAGAGCAAGTTTTTACATGAGCAGATAGTGATAAAACAGGGGGAAATAATTTTAAAAGAGAATAAAATTATAATAGATGCTAGGAAGAATTTCTTTATGCAGAGGGTAGTGAGGCAGTGGAATGGGTTGTCCAGTGAAGCTGTGGATGCCTCATCCCTAGAAGTGTTCGAGGCCAGGATGAATGGGGCTTTGAGCAGCCTGATATGGTGGGTGGCATCCCTGCCCATGGCAGGGGAGTTGGAACTAGAGATCTTTAAGGTCCCTTCCAGCCCAAACCTTTCTATGATTCTATCAAATCCACAATGAAAAAAAGAATCATAGAATCAACTGCGTTGGAAGAGTTGTGCTACAGAGAATATACCTTAGCTGCTTTTACGACACAGTAAGTATTAGATGCATCAAATGTGCTCATTGATTAGCAATAAATAATGATCCTTTGTGTAAGAGCTGTGCATAAATTGTTTCTGTCTGCACAATTTTACCTTGTTGTCCAGTATCTAATGGAAGTTTTCATCTGTCTTTTCACCAGACCAGGTGTCTTTAATAATCCCCTGATGTTTGTATTCTTCTGAATTGGCTTAATACTTCTATCATTGTCTGTTTTCTCATGTCCAACTTCCTCTTCCATATTTCCAAAGTAAGTAAGAATCTCCTTCCTATTAAAAAAAATAAATTCATAATTGCAGGGATCATGTCCTACTTGGAACAATTTGAATGAAACAAAACCTCATGGATTTTGGAGAGCTGCCTGAAATGATCTTGAAAAATAAGTTTGACTTAATGAAAAATGTCCCATTTAAAGGAAAAGGAAAGCACAGAGCAGCCAGTTGTTTTTGCATGATTTATTTCGTTGACATTTTAATCAAAACATCTTTTATTTTTGCAAACTGTCCTTCATTAAAAGTTTGGAAACTTCATTTTTTGGCAAAAGTAGAAAAGATAACGGAGGTGGAAGCTGCTTAGGCTTTTTTTTTTCCCCATTATTTGAGAAACTCAATGTTTATAAATGCAGAACAATGTATCAATGAGCACTGGAGACTCATTTATTTTCAGGTCATTACTCCACAGTTTTCTTGCTTTTAGTGCCTCATCCAGGGCTTTGTAGGTACCTACCTAAAGGAGTCATGAAACACATGAACTGGTCAGCTGAGCAGAAGGGTCCTCCTTGTCTTAGGCAAGACTCCTGCACACATGGTAGGATTTTAGGATTACTGTCCTCCCTGCTGATGCTTAGCATTCCCCCTCTCCCAAGGCACTCCTTCCCAGAAGGAAGATGATCTGAAACCTAGGTCTGAAAGTCTGTTGCCCTCCTACATTGTATGGGACTTTTTCTTAGGCACAGAATGTAAAATATCACCATTTCAGGACTGCAGCTATCTGCCTTGCCTGGCTGGAATGCTACATAATATCAGGAGTGCCAGACAAGGAAATAATATTTCATGTCAGCAGTGTTGCTAATTAACGTGTAAATCATTTTGCTCACTTTTCCCCATCACAAGATTGGCTTAAAAAAAAATAAAAAGATTTTAAAATGATATATATATGCCTGCAACTTTTGCAAGTCACTAAATTTCATGCTTTTCAAGATTTTCCTTGCCTCCAAGAAGAACAGAATCTCATTTTAATTTTGAATGATAAATAAGTTCTCTCAGTCTAGGAATGGGGACAGTAAGAAAAACAACAAATACCATGATCCTGGCAATAAAATCCCGGAGTTGGCAGTCGTGGGTCAGAGAAGACAAGGCTTGGGAGGGAGCCAGAGCCTGCCTGTGAACAGGAGCAGCAGGCTGGAGACAGCTGTCTGGAATCTGTCTGGGCAGCAGGCACCCCAGGAGATGAGAGAGTCACGCAGGGAAGCAGCTTTTTGCTGCTATGGGAGCCACAACATCAGAGCTAGTTTCCACTTAAAGGGGGTTCCTCTTAGAACTGCAACTTGCAAACCCTGTCCATGAAGATGAAAGTTAGACATCTTCCCAGAATGGAATTACATGAGCAGAAGGGAGTTGATGCATGTATAAAAGCATCTATATTAGAGGTTTTGTTGACATGGTTATGGGATTTGGGAATGGGTGTGTGGTTGTTTTGTTTTTGTTTTTGTTTTTTGTTATTTGACGGAGAGCAAGGCTGTAGGAAAGGGAGAGGACATGGGTCCCACTGGAGACACAATTGGCCTATCTCTGGGCACAGTTTTGAGCAGTCACAATGAAGCTGATAAGAGGATTTGAGCATCTCTCTGTGAGGACAGGCTGAGGAGGAAGTAGAGGCTGTTCAGCCTGGAGAAGAGAAGACTGGGTGGAGACCTCAGAGCACCTTATCAGTATCTGAAGGGGCTACAAGGAGCCAGAGAGGGACTCTGTGTTAGGAACTGCAATGATAGGACAAGGGGTAACGGGTTCAGACTGAAGGAGGGAAAGTCTAGGTTGGATGTGAGAAAAAAGATTTTTACTCTAAGGGTGGTGATACACTGGCACAGGTTGCCCAGGGAGGCTGTGGCTGCCCCAACCCTGGCAGTGTCCACAGCCAGGCTGGATGAGCCTTGAGCAATCTGATCTAGTGAGGAGGTGTCCCTGCCCAGGGCAGGGGGTTGGGACTAGATGATCTCTAAGGTCCATTCCAACTCCTAAATTCTATGATTCTATAATATGTCAGATGAGGATTCCCTAGGTGTTAGGACCTGTGGAGAGGTACAGATGACTTTTGGTGGCAAAGCAGTCTTCTACTACTCTCATGAAAGTTGGGAATGCTGATGGAAATTCATTGCAAAGTCCAAGGGTTTGCAAAGCCCAGAGCACACACCATTCCTGTCTCTAAGCTTCTTGTGCACTGAAATTCCATCAAGCACACTAATGATTAGGGCTGGCTGGAATATTAATTTGAGGACATGTTCAAGAGGTTCAACCATATTATCTGTCCATTTCATCTTGGGAACTGCAGTTTATGCATAAATCGTCTGGACTGTGCTTAGGAAGACCCAAGTTTCAGGTCTTCTGGTGGACCAATTTAATTCAGTCCAACTGATGTCAGTCTGCCTAGACTAGATGAAGGAAACCTGGGACCATGTCATAGCATAATGTAAGTATTAAAGTTCTCACCACTTCAGACAGGTCTAAAGTTCATCATTCACAAAACCAGTGTGGGTGGTAGATGGTGCTGGGCCTGAGCAGAAACTCAGTCTCAGAATTGATAAACAGCACAGGCACAGCCAGGGAAAGGGTTGGCTGATCATGGAGATCAGGACAACATCTGAGGGTGTGATAGGGTTGACACTTAGTCACTGGTGCCTGCTCTATGTGCCAGTGCAAATAGCAAAGTTGGGCCCAAAGGCAATGACTGCTGCTCATGTAGTGACCTACTTGGTTGGAAAGCAATGTGTGAATGTGGTTACTAATACTGTAGCTGAGTGTGAGTATTGTGAGTGAAGAGAAGAGCTCCTGTTTCTCCAGCCATCTGATGATCTGCCCACACCTTAACCAGCCACGTAACAATTTTTGCTGTCTTCCCTAGTGTTTGTCAGAAGGATCCACACCATCAACACAGGCACAGATATGTAAATACGTAGTATCTCCTCCTGTAGGTCTTGAAAAGCATTAACCTCCCTTCCCTAACTTTGCAAAGAACATGGGCATTTGCTTTCAGATGTTCACTAGCATTTAGTCATGAATTAAATGCCTAAGGCTGTGTCTGCATAAATGTTTTGGTTCAAAGCTGTAGTACTGTTTTGAAGTGAACTCCCTGATTACCCCCACTTACATGTGTTGATTTGGCATGCAAAACAGTTTTGGTGTCTGTGAGGCAGCGTCCTTTAAGAGGAGCTTAATCAGAAGCTGAAACCCAACTGCAACACCAATTGTGCTCCAAGCCCTGATAAAGATACTAGGATCTGAACCAACGAGGAGGCTGCACAACCTCAAAGTCTTCCAGCATGTACTGAACATGCACCAACTACTAGAAATGTCCCAAACCCCGAAAAAGCATCTCCAACATCCCAAATGTGTCTCCTGCTGTACAAAGGATCTGCTGCATTTTCAGATTTCCTTGCAACTGCCAGCCCTCAGTTCCTTCTGACACTTTTGTTCCTTCTCAACCACCTACCTCATCTTTTTTGGAAACCTTGACTTCTGTTGCTTTCCCAGTCTTTGCTGTTCTTCTCAATTATTTTCCCTTTCCTGCTGTTCTCTTCTGCGGTGGTGGCATCCATGCCATCAGCATCCCAGAAATCCAGTGAGTGTGCAACTGGACACCTTGAGAAACTGATGAGACCCATTAACTGTGCTTTGGGAAGGCTGTCAGTGTACCCAGCAGCAACATAACCCAGTGGCAGTAGCAGAATGGTGGTAACTGCTGAATGGTGTCTCAATAAACTGGAAAGGTGATGGCCTTACTCTTTAACATCCAGGCAAATTCCTGGGGTTGGCTTGGTCAAAGTGTCTCTAATGCAGACAGCTCAAACCAGTCTTTGGTGGGAGCAAACCACTCAACCTGTTCAGCACCAGAAGAGACTGGAGGGGCATGATTCTTCTGGCACTGCTTTGGGGCCCCTGGACTCCACTGAAGAGCCGTGCAAGGACACATCAAGGGACAGGGTCCTCTTCCCCAACCCAGCTGGACTCCAGGGAACAGCATCAACAGAGCAGCCTCCAGCCCCAGATGTATGCTGGTGACCAGCTCTGGTGCTGTACATCTGTGAGTGACCACAGCACCATGCCTTCACCATCCACCCTTGCTGTTTCAGCCTCCTCTTCCTTCACATTTCCCCTTCCTGGTGAGATGGAGCTCAAAATGGGGGAGTACTTGATAAATGAAAGTTGTCTCACAAAGTGGTTGAAGGCAGGATCTTTTTTGTCTTTCCAAACCCCACAGAACTGATGCCAGGGCTTTGACTGTGTCCCAGGTAGAATATACGTTGCTATAAAACCATGCTCACCAGCTCTCACTACTACTGAAACCACCAGCATGTTAAAGCACCTTGTTACTAGTGGCAACCATTTTCTGCTAGTCTAATTTTTGGGCTTTCAAAGAGTGGGAAGGAATAAAATAGCATTTCTTGTTTGCTTAGGAAGCCCCAGTGTCCTTAACATTCCTGCACAGGAATTTGCTTTTGCAGACCACCACGGTCATGGCCAGTGATTTATCAACTTGGCAGCCCCTGGTGTAGAGGGTTTTCTCCATACCCAGTCTTTCCCCATGCGGGTACCTGTAAGCACAGCAGAGCTCACAGCCTGTCCAAGTGTGCAATGTGAGCCCCATCTCTCCTGCCTTCTGTTATCTGGCTGCTCAGCCATCCTCATTTTCACTCAGCAGAATTATTTTGTCTAGCTCAGAGATGAAAATAGCTCACTGTTTTCTAGGGACAGATTCTAGAGAGAGATGTTCTCTAGAGAAAAGCACTGAGCAGCAGAACAAATAACCAAAAGAGTACAGTTCCATGATAAACCAAATATCTTTGAATATATCTAGATAGTCTGAGAATACAATTGTCAGAACTATAAAAGAGCAGAATTGTGAAGAGCAACAATCTTTGTTTTTCCAGTCTATCTTTTCATTTGGTTGTTGTTCTGCCCCTTGCAGAATAGGCAAATATTTTCTCAGGACTCACAACCCTCTGGGCTTGCCTTCCATAAAGCACTGGGTGTACTGCATCTTGTGAGAAACTTGTGGCCTGTTTATAGGTCACAGACCAGAAAGACTAAAACCCACCATCTAATGTGATGTGAGAACAGCTGGAAGGCTGTTATGAAATTATATTCCTTGTGTGTGGCTTCCCAGGGCCTTTTTAGTTCTTGCCTTCCATAATCTCTGCTACAAGAAAACCAGAGCCTTGTTGCTTAGGTATAGTTTCTAATAATCCAAAGGATTTAAAGATAGCTGTTAAAACACACTGAGTTTCTGAACACTGCTGGAGAGCTTTCGAACTAAAGCAGGACCTAAAACCTTGCAGTGACATAATTCCCATTTCAGCCTACAAAGACTGGGAGCTATGGATACATTCAGTTTAGTTGTCAAACTTTTACGGTCATACGTGAATGTTTTGATTGCTGGAAGTTAACTTTTGCCTGTCTTGGTATTGTCCAGAAGGTGTGAATCCTTGCTGCAAAAATCCTGGGAGGTCTGAGGTAGCCTGGTGAGGTGCTCAGAGGTTTGCTCAGCTCCTTCCCCGTTGCCTCAGCTGCTTGGCCCTAGCCAGAACAGTGCTGGGTGCAGCAAACTCAAAGGGTTTTTCCCTCTGAGCTTGGCCAAACCTGCTCCCACCCTATTCCTGGCAAGATGGCATGGATGCATGGCTTTGTAGGACGAATTGCTTTCTAAGAGAGAAGCCTTAAATGGTTTCCAGCTTTGCTGACCTCACTTCTAGTGTCAGCTGAAGTCATGGCATCTAGTTTCAACTTGGAAGCAAAATTACTGAGTAAATTCAACTCTGAATGCCAAACCCTTAACAACCAGGGACATTTTTAGTGGTTTGGTATCTCTTAGCTGGGATCCTTTCTTCTGTCCTAGCTGGAGGCTCCAGTTCAAGCATTGCTCTGCTTGCCACGTGAAGAGCAAACCCTCAGAATTTGCTTTAAGGTTGGACTAATGGGTTGTCACTCAATACTCCTGTCCTCTCCCCAGACCCTTCTGTGATGGTGACCACTCCAAAGTCTCTCTCTCTTAAACTGCCAATTCCAGTCCCCTTTGGTTTTATCTTAAATCTGTTCCCTTGCCTCTCTAAATTGCCAATTCCAGCCCCCTTTTATCTTATCTGGTTTTATCTTAAATCTGTTCCCTTGCTTATTACCCCAAATCAGCATGTTTATGCTGGGGTCATGAAGCATCCCCAGAAAAACAGCTTTTCCTTCTATCCCAGATGTTTTTCCTGTGCTTTGCCTAGGATCTTAGAAACAGCTGTTGGGATACATATTTTCCTCTAGTCTTGCCAATTCCAGCCCCCTTTTATCTTATCTGGTTTTATCTTAAATCTGTTCCCTTGCTTATTACCCCAAATCAGCATGTTTATGCTGGGGTCATGAAGCATCCCCAGAAAAACAGCTTTTCCTTCTATCCCAGATGTTTTTCCTGTGCTTTGCCTAGGATCTTAGAAACAGCTGTTGGGATACATATTTTCCTCTAGTCTGCCCCTTTCAGAACATGGTCACAAGACTCAACCACTGCTGGACAGTGGTGACAGGGCGTGTAATATAACACAGACAGCATGTCCCACATCCTATTCCATTCTTCTAAAACCCTGACCCTTACCATACATGAATTTTGTCCTTTCTCATTTCATTCTGTGCAACTGCAGTTTTGATGAACCCTCTTTCCAGAGGTTCTGAAAGAGAAAATCAAATGTAGACTGTGGGGCCATCCCCTTTCTTGTTTTGGCACTTGTGTGCATATGTCTCTTGAGTTCTTCAGTCTCCAGACACCTTCCAGCCAAGGCAGCACTGGTATTCTTTAGGGTCCTGACACCTTCCAGCCAAGGCAGCACTGGTGTTTGTTCAGGAGGTTTTCTGGGTGTTGCCACACTCCTAAAGACTGTTCTTCAAAAGATGTTCCAAAGATCATTCACTGAATGATTCATTGCTCTTGCATCCTCCTTAGTTGCCTGTCTGTAGTTACCCAGTTTACAATCACAGAATCAACCAGGTTGGAAAAAACCTCCAAGATCATCGAGTCCAACCCTACTGTGGCTACTAGACCATGGCACTAAGTGCCACATCTAGTCTCATCTTAAAAACTTCCAGGGCTAAACATGGGGAAGCCACTGTGGTCACTGCACAAGCTCTGAGGCTTGAGAGCATTGCAAGGAGATGGTGTGGAAGGGTTCATGGCTGCAGCAGTGCTTCCCTGTAATTTATTACCAAAAGACTTGACTACACTTCTCCGTCAGTTTAAACAAAATAGAGATGTGATGGATTTATGCACTGGTGACATCAAAGAACACAATTCCTTTGTGTCTTGATACCCAGTTGTTGTCCATCTCTGTGCTCTGACCCTTACTGACTTCTGGTGCACATCATCTCCCTCTGTCTAAGGCCAAATTCCTCAGCATGGGAGATAAGGTGTCCTTGGTCGCTGGCCCTCGGCTGTGTAATGCCTTACTGGGAAGTCATGACTAGATATGACAAAGCCAAATTTGCCCTTCAAGATTATGGTTTTGGATGCAATGTCTTGGAACAAAGCAAAAAAAAAATCCACAGGAAAGGAACCACAACAGTACAGTATGTGCCAGCGCTGAGGGTGGTGAAAGGCAGACTCCAGTGATGATAATGCTATGAGACAGTATTGTATTTGGCACTCAGCCAATGGTGTGATCTGGGTTTCAGGAATCCCTTAGCAAGATGAGAAAAGAATTTCCAATCTAAAATAAAAAGAATGACAGAAACTGGGAGAGAGATCTCACCTTGCTTAGTTTATGGCATGTTCGTGTTTATATCTTCCATAAATCTTGGAAAAGAAGGGGCCAACCATTGCTCTCCCACTCACCTTTAATTGATAGTGTTCCTTCTCTGCAGACTGGAAGTTCCAAAGAAATAGGACTTATCTTCAGAATTTATGTTTGGTTTGATTGGTGGGAGAATTCTTCTGTTTTCTTAACTTCAGAGAAAATGAATCATTGTGCAGTGGGAGGCTTGGCCACAAGGCTGAACAAGTATGAATTTCTAGTTTTATGGACTAGAGAGTACAAACCCCAACACCTTTTAGTAAATATTTGTTCATGAAGCTTTTTACAGTCTGTTGCTATAGTTGAAACACTAATAGTCCACATTGCTTAAAAAGTATTTTAGGAGCTTGTCAAGATTTCATTTTGTAAGTCTGCAGTCATCTCAAATCTAACTATGTGTCTTCTTCCGCTTGCTATTTTGCTATTTTAATTGCAAAGCATTCAGAATTGGATAAAAGGCCACTAAATATTTTTAGAATTGAGAAGGTAGCAATTTTTATCAGCACACAAACAAAATGCATTGTAGGTTCCTTGTAATGGGTGAAACATTTTGACTGAAATAGTGGTGATGAACAGCTATAGATAAATGTGTGTGTGTGCATGTAAAGACAGATTTGATATGTGGTGACTGTTGCACCTCCTCAATCAAATGTCTTTCAATTACAAGCCATGGTGCATCAAGTCTCTGATAATAACATTGTTTTAAGAAATTAGTGCTACAAATGTGTAAAAAAAATCAGGTTTGGGATTTTTTTACACATTTGACAAGATGTTAGGCATTGTCCTTTCCACTCTTTCTTCTCTATTAGAAAGTAAGCAGTGAATTAATATCTTATTTTCTGATACAAAGAGAGAAACGGTTATATACTGAAAATGAGATTGTGAAATTCCTGAAGTTTGCAAGGAATCCGGAAGGCAGACACAGGACTTGTAAACATGCTGAACCAACTTTAAAAGCCAATAAATTTCAATTTGTGTGTGTGCCCATTGAAATCCATGTATAACCTTGCTATGGCAACAGCATTGCTGGGGAGAATTAACATAGAGATAGACTTGGTATTACTTTACATCTTGTTTCAGACTGCTCAAATAACAATAGCAATAGAATGGAAGTGTCCTTTGTGCCAAGAACAATAAAGTGGATGCACAGAGTCTGAGAATTCTTGGCAACAGATGCCTCCCACAAATTCAACTCTAATATGAAGTATTTTTAGATTTGGATTCCTTTCACTGGATGTGCAAAGGATAAGACTTCTTGGAGCAAGTCCTTATCAGTCTTTTCCCCTTTCTGGAAAAGAGTGCAATTCTTGGAAGTAGAGTCTGTATTTCATTCCAGGAGAAATTCTTATTCCTTTTAGTAAAAAATGGAGGTTGGATTTTTTTCCAACTATTATTTCAGCATAGAAACTCAAAACTCAAATTGTGATATATTGACAAACTCCAAAATGTGGTGAGGGACTGGTGAGAGAGATTTTCCTTGAGGTCTCACAAGGAACTCTGGGTATCCAAGGATATCACTGTGTTCAGCATTCCCAGTGAACCACAGAGCACCTTCAATGAGCAGGTCTGTGTGGGTGGTTGTCATGTTGCTACCCCTGATAAACCATCTTGCACCTCAAAATATTTTTCCATGTTGTAGGACCAAAATTTCCAGTGTTATGTGAGACTAAATTTTCATTAAAAGAAAGGGAAAAAAGTGCATGTAACACTGTGGAGCATGTGAATTCCAACCTCTTGTAAGAGAAGACAATTCTAATTTCTATTTGTTTAAAAGTCTTATGGTTAGATCAAGCACAAGATTTTCAGGATCTGTTGGTTTGGTTTTTTTTTTCCCCTGCCATATTGTGCTTCTCCTCCTTAAGAAAATTGCCTGCTTCTAACGACAAGAGCTAGACTCGAACATGCTTTCGCAAGTATTTCATCATCTCCATGTTCTAATTGTTATCTTAACCACAGCACAGCCATGGTTTCTGGGTAAGGAGGAGGACGACTTTGGTTCTGCTCTGCACAGAACTCTGCTCTTCTCCTAGTGAAACCAGGGATGAAAATCCCTGTGAATTCAGTGGCAGCACAGCTGAACAAAGGCAGCATTGTTTGGCATTGCAGGGGTCTGGGATGCTGGTGATGCCTTTCGTCTTTGTGCTCACTTCCTCTGGCTCATTAGGGCTGTGGCTTTTGGGTTTTCAGCTCCAGAGTGTGTCTTTGCTGTTGGGTGTCAGCAGTGTTTTGTGAGCCCTGGTGCTTACTGCACTACCAGGCAGGTGTTCCAGCAATACTTTCAAAGGCAACATCTGTTGCAGGGGAGTGTGGTCTCTCAGCCTCATTTAAATGCACAAACCCTAGGTTTGGTTTGCATTTCACTCTAGATTAGATTTGCAGGATTCGTTGGTTATTTGTGCCTGTTTTTGGGTTTTGGTATGGGTTTTTTTTTTCATAATTCCAGCAATAAAAGGTAACTTAAACCCCAAGAGGCTTCCTTGAGCTCCTGCATAGCTCTCATCTTTCTTGATGTGTCGATCAGCAGTGTGTTCCCTTCACACAGGGTGTCAGCAGGCTTGATTTTCTATGCTGAAGTGCTAGTAAAATAGCATAAAAGGAGGCTGGGAAATGGAGAATGGTGGTAGGTCTTGTAAGAGGCCCCTGGAGGAGCAGTGATATGTGGTTCCAGTCTAGGTAAAAGCCCTAACACCCTGGTTAAGTAGGTACAAATCACAGAGAGTATTCAGACAACTCCAGTGGAGAGAGAGGATAGTCAGTGTCAAGAGTGGG
Organism: Acanthisitta chloris; assembly: GCF_000695815.1. NCBI lineage: Eukaryota > Metazoa > Chordata > Aves > Passeriformes > Acanthisittidae > Acanthisitta > Acanthisitta chloris. The sequence continues at coordinate 20,002 of NW_008670930.1, forward strand.
TACTTTTGTAAGCATATGCATAAGCTTTCAAAATGCCTATTTTAAAATGCTGATGTGTGATGATACTGTTTTTGCAGGCTAAACTATTAAAATTAATTACCATCTATTTTCATTCTTTATAATTACAGCAAAGGTTAGAGAGATATATTTGTTCCAAATTAGATTTTATTCTCATGCTCAAGTACGTGTTTAGATTAATTCTACCTGAAGAGGATGAACTATTTTGTTTTTATGAAGCAATCTGGGCAAATTTCCCAACTGGGCATTTTAAAAGGAGGAATCTGAAACATCAAATGTGCTCATCATCCCTTGATGAAGAGACCTTTTCCCTGCAGGGAAATCTGCATTTATTGTTGTTCATTCCGCATTTCAAAGGCAATTCAGCTATAAATTGCAAAGATATAGGTAAAATACAATTTTAATTACCACTAGTGTTTCCAAGGCTCTTAGAGATGGCAGCTAGTTTGTTGAAGCATTGTCGTATCTGGGCACATCTGCTACTAGTGGAAGCTAAAAAAATTCTCTCTGCTTTGGTTCCAGGTTATAAATCAATTTTATATTTAATTCCCCATTCCTCCTGTCTTCTCTTCCCAGGACTGTGTGGCAGCTAAGGAGGTTTTGTCCCCAGCTGCCCCCAGAGCTCACTCTCCCTGATGGGTCCAGGTGCTATGGCAGTACTAGACCAGCCCTTTCTTTGCACATCAACCCATGGTCCCCAAGGGTGCAGGATGAGGATGGAGCAACTCCACAGCTTGGGAAGGAGCACCCATTGGGGCAGTGCAGGTACTGCTACCCATGCCCTTCCTTTTGTGCCGTATCCAAGGTCAACAATGGACCTCCTTTTGGTCAACAATGCTCTCCTTTTAAACTGGTGCTGCTACAGAGCCTGTGTATTGTATCCTGCTTTGGGAGAGCTGGAGGAAGCAGTGTGAAACCAGTGTTTATAAAAGGATGTGAGATATAAACTAACACTCCCTTTCTGATATCTGAAGATTTATCTCCTGGTTAAATTTCTCAAGGGAAAACTGTAAAATTTCAACCTCGGTGTTAATTAAGAACCCGTAAACTGCATTTATCTGAATTTACATATGGAAGGGAAGGTGGTATGCTAAAAGAGAGATTCGACTATACATCCCTCTCTGCAAATATAAACACAGTTTTCCCTGTGTTTACGCTAGACTGTCTACAAATGCATTGTAATCCCAAAAAGGGTTGCTTGGACTCCTGAGCACAGCTCTGTGCCAGGGCTGAGTGCTTTGGCAAGCACAGTGGCTGTAGCATACAGAGTAATGGGGGCTGCTCTGCAGATGAGGGCAGCAGCTATGATCCTGATGTGACAGGCAAATCCAGAGCAGGATTTTCAGTGGGAAGAGCTGTGGTCAAAGATGGGAGATGAGCCGTTGAGGAAGAAGATGTACAATTCCCCTGAACAAGAAGGAAACACTGTCTGAGCAGCAAGGATGAGTAAACAGGATAATTACCAGGAATTTACAGAAGTATTACAGGAATCATGGGATGGCCTTTGTTTGAGCAGAGAGAGGGTGGTGGAGGAGCCAGAAATAAAATCCTGGTTGAGACTGGTAATGACAGAGATTTTACGAGAGTTTTAATAGGCATGGAGAAAAGGGGAAGCAGGAAAAGTATGAATTAATTTTTGAGATACTGATAGACCTTGCAGGAGAAAAGAGCAGGGAAAATATGTGGGTCTGATTGCTTACTCACAGTTGTTGGTGCAGATGTGATAGTTACAACTGGAGAAAAGGATTTAAATAAGCAGGTATAAAAGGGAAGCAGGATGGCACCTCCAGCAAAAATAACCCTGAAGGAGAAGACAAAAGAAAAAAAAACAGGAAGAAAATCTCAATGAGCAAAGGATACACCTGGTTGTTGAAGGTGAGGAAGAAGTAGGAAAAAAAATGAAAAAGCAACTCTTGTTCTTAAGAAAGAGGTGGAGGGGCTGCTTCAATGCCCCACAGAGGGAGAGGCTGGTAAGAGAAAGAAAAGGAAATCAAAATAATGGAAGCCGAAGCCTTGAGGTTTTGAGAAGCCTGGAGATGAGGGGGAGGAGGGAGAGCAGGCAGCAAGCAGAAGAGGAGGTGGAGCTGGGCAGGCAGCTAAAGCCTCCTAGGCTCCCAGGGAGAAGGAAAGAAACCCAGGAAAAAAATGGTTAGTGAGAGACTGAGGGGTGTGGGGACACAAGCTGCAGAATTACAACTGGAGCAGGGGATTCCACTGGGAATGGAGCAGGAGAGAGGTTTGGTAATGCATCCTCACACAAAGCCTTCTCCTTTTGAGTCTGAACATGTTTCTGTCAATTTGATTAAATTAAGCGGTTGATCTCGTTATCCAGGTGATGGGTGGGTGCTGATGTATAGCCCTCAGGAGCATGTAGAGCCTGTGGGAAAAATTGGTTTATGGCTCGGTGTCCAAAAATTTAAAAAATCCCTATGAAAATCAAGCAATGTGGTCCCAAACAAAGCTTGTCTTTTCCCGTTTCCTTGGGTTTTGTATTTTTCTTTTGGTGGTGAAAGAACAAGAGCAGAAACAAAATTCTCTGCATCTGACAAGAAGAAAAAGATCTGATTTGAGGTCTTAATAAGGAATTCTCAAGGAACAAAGGGGCAAAGTTTTCCTCCTCCTGCTGCTGCGGGAGCTGGAGCCTCACTGTCCCTCATGGGAGGGCACAGACCACAAGCCAAGGAGCAGCATTTCACTCCTGCCAACAGGAATTTGACTTCACTCTCTCTGGTGACTCCCTAAGTGCTGGGCTGGTGAGTCCTTTGCCCACTATGCTTTGTACAAGGCACAAAGTCTCACCAAGGGGGACTGGTGTGTGTCACCTGCCTGGGCTGTTCTCTCTGGAGGGAGATGGGCAGATTCCCACCCACTGCGGTTGGTAATTAAATCCCTCCACTATTCTCAAACAGACACTGCAGGGTGGTGTTCAGGGTTGTCTGCCTTCCCTGCTGGCAGCCAAAGCTGGTCTACAAAAGAGTTGCTGGGAGAGAAAGTGAGGAGAGAGAGAATCTCTTTGTGGCCTGAGCCTGGTGTAATGTTTGAAGACCAGGGAAACAGGTATCATTTATTTTAGATGGGCCGATCTTTTTTAAGGGAACGTAATTATTTGGGATGGTCTAACATAAACATCCTCCCCATGAGAGGCACAGGAGTCCCTCAGAGCTTTCAGTCTGAGTCCAGTGGACGCTGGGAGGTGGCAGGAGTGGTGCAGCTGGTAATGTATGGAGGAGATGAAACAGCACCTGGGAGCACACTCAGTCGGTGAGGCTTGGTGTCTCCCTCTGAGAAACTCCTACTACCAAGGACCACAGGTTCATTTGCACTAGAGCACAAGTCTTATGAGGAGTGGCTGAGGGAGCTGGGGTTTGTTTAGCCTGGAGAAAAAGCTTGGGTCATCAGCTCTTCACAACTACCCGAAATGAGGCTGTAGCAAGATGAGTGTTAATTTCTTTTCCCAAGTAACAAGTGACAGGATCAGAGGAAATGGCCTCAAGTTGTGCCAGGGGAGGTGTAGATTGGATATTAGGAAAAATTTATTTACGGAAGGGGTTGTCAAGTACTGGTACAACCCAGAAAATTAATTGAGTCACCATTGCTGGAGGTATTTGAAGGATGTAGATGTGGCACTTAGGGACGTGGTTTAGTGGTGGACTTGGCAGCGCTGGGTTAGCAGTTGGACTTGGTGATCTTAGAGGTCTTTTCCAACCTAAATGTTTCTATGACTGTGTGATTTTCTGAGCTCACAGTGCTTTGGGGAAGCAAATATATATTCTGGTGTATTAGTGTGGTGCTCAGAAAAGAAGAAATTAAAGGAGATCCTAGATCTTGCTCCATGCTGTGCCTTCCTCACTGCACTGAAACTGTGGAGCCCCTTGCACAGCAGCAGGCAGTGTGCCCAGCAGGGAAACTGATCATAGAATCATCAGGGTTGGAGGAGATCTCTAAGGTCAGTGAGTCCAACCATTAACCTGCTGCTCTGCTGGAAACCCTAAACCCTAAACCATATCCTCCAGTGTCAAATCCAGATGCCTCTTAAACACTTCCAGGGATGGTGACTCCACCACTTCCCTAGGCAATCTATTCCAGTGACTGAACACCCTAACAGGGGAAATAATTGTAGAGGATGCACTCCTCTACATGGCTGGTGGCTTCCAGTGGCAGGGATTCTGGGTTCCCATCTTTGAAGTGTGCACCAGCTGCTCTGCTTGCCAAAGAGTCCCTCTGGCCAGTGCCAGGGACCTCACTCCATCCCTGCAAGCCCCAGCTGCTTTCCAAGAGCAACGCTGCTATTGCTCTTCAAGCACGGTGCATTCCATGAGTTGCTTTGAGCAGGTTTCTGTAGACCTGCCAAGCATCTTGCTGTGTGTGTGGCCTTGGTTCTTGCTCTTCCTCTCCAGCCCTGGTAAAGTGGATGTGCTCAGTGCCAAAGCTTCCCCATCACTGGCTGATTCTACTGCAGACTTCCCCTTATCCCAGCAGCAACTCTGTGCCCAGGGCTGAGGCTGGAGAGGAAGGAGCTCTTAGCCAGTTGTTCCATTTGGTGGTGTGAAGGTTTGAGCTCCCTGTCTCTCAGCACCATCACTGTTTGGTGGAGCTTGGGGTCACCTCTCCCACCGTGACTGCTGTCCCGGCCGACGCCGAGTCTGCCCACAGTGGGACTCAGCTGGCACTGGCTAAGAGCATGGTGTGCTCTCACTGCTGAACTGAGGTCTGTTTAATACTTGTCTGCACTCTATGTGTAAATATTTTGAGGAATCTGTAAAAAAAAAACCCCTCCTGAAAGCCACTTTACACAGATGTTACCATGAATAGATTATTGTCCATTTATGGCTGAGGGAGAGACTTTGTAATTTACAGTTAATTTTATATCTCTATGATTTCTGTGGCACTGAGGGTAGCCAGCAAAAATCTACTCATAACAAAGAGGACAGAGTTAGAATCTCTGTAACAGGAGAAAGAAGGATGGTGGAAGGGTGATTTATAATTGTTCAAAGAAAACAGTTTTATCTGTTTGCTCAAAGGCAGGCTGTCTTCTGAAGAAAAAAATATTGCTGTGTAAACAGAGGGTACATAATCATTTATAATGAGACAATTTAAACAGGTGATATGAATTGCATCTTCATAAAAGAACATATACATTTTCTGGTGTTTTGACAACGATCTCAGTAATGGTCAGGGTCCTCTTTAATTAGCCATACAATATGCTGCTTTAGACTTTCCTTTACCCACTCCACGTGCTGCATGGCCTGCTCCCAACAGCTTTAGCTTGGGGGTGATTTTTGTACAACTGAAACTCGAAAATACTGCCAACATTTAAAAGAATTGCAGCTGAAGAAACCCAGAGATTTTCTGATAACCTTAAAAGCAATAGGGAATATTGGCTCACTCCAGACACCAAACCCAAAGTGCTGCTAGATCCAGCTCTTGGCTCAACCCTTGCTCAACAAAGTGCATGGTATATCCAAGATGTTAATGCCATGTAAAGTGTGTGTTAACCAGCATGAACTCAGAGCCATGAACCCAGGACACCTTGTCCCTGGGAAAATTGCAGCACTGGCAGAGGAGCCTCAAAGATGGTTTTAGTTGTGGGTTTGGAGGGCTGAGGACACAGAGACAGGCTGAGAGGGAACTGACATAGCAGAAAACCCTGGACTCTGGTTTTGTCTCACCATTTGGGTGTGTTCTTTGTACTTAATGAAGCCCCATTTTATGAACACCCCTGTCCCCAGACAGCTAAAAATACCTCGAAATGAATGCAAGCTAAAGTCAGCCCACCTGGCGGCTGCAGACACAGTTATCTCTTGTTCCTTCCTTCCTGCCTGCCTCCCCAGGCTCAGTTCAACCAGAGCACAGGTGTCTTCCTGCACACCAGTGCTGGAAATGTCAAGCAACCACTCTTCTCCTCTCTTCTGCTAAACCAGTGGGGGGTTGATAACTTGTGCTGATTTACCTGTGAATCTGAGCAGGGCAATACTGATGCCCTGCAGATACTTCCTTTCCAAACCTCAGCAGTCACAGAGGGAGCCAGTGAGATGGGACACAGGGGATGGCTGTCCCACCTGAACTGCAAAGGAGCAGGTCCCCACAGTGATTGGAAACAGATCTGACAGAGGGAGGAGGCAATATTACACCAGCCAAAGCCAAATACGACCATGAGTAATGTCAGCAGTGGTAGTAGGAAGTCCCATCCTGGGGCTTCTACCTTTCCTCTACTCCTTTCAGCTTCTTTTGAACTCTAAACAGTTACCAGCTGAGGTCTTCTTTCCAGCACAGCTGAAGGGAGATAAGAAGACATAGACAGCTGAACAATTTTATTTAGCTAGTCCCTTTTTAACATAAAATGCAACTGCTTCATGTTCCTTTGAAAGAATGTCTTCAAAGACACCAATTTCCTTTGGTACAACCATGTTGATCCAAATCTAACTTGAAGGCAAGACAGGGCAGGGCTGCTCAACCAAGTCATGGTCTTGGAAGCAATCACCAGCTGTGGACATTTCCTAGAGTTGGGACTGGGCACAAGAGAGCACCAAGCTGTGTCTCAGGGCAGTGTCCCTGCCCAGGGCAGGGGATTGGGACTAGATGATCTATAAGGTCCATTCCAACCCCTAAAATTCTATGATTTGATGATTTTCCAGCAACTCCTATGTGGACATATACACCTAAATGTTCACCCTCAGCATTTCCATACATGAAACAAGAGTAAAGATGATCACTTTTCTAAATAGCTTCTGGGTCTACATAGAGGACAGCACATATAAGATTTGTGAGTTTGTAATCAGGCCCAAGAGGCAGCCTGCAGGCCAGGTCCTGCCTTCAGCTTTGAGGTGTTTGCTTTAGCAGTCCTCTAAGGATGTGCCACTGCCCTTGCACGTGAGCTGGTGCCTAGACCTGTGAGCAGCATGAGGTTTGTTGTTGCAGACGTTGCTGTGAATGTAGAGACGGTCAAGACACAGGATCTGTGACGATAGCAAAACTTTAATTCCAATTTTTTCCCCGTCTCTGCAGTGCTTCTTGTATACTGTTTTTCACACACCGTGTTAATTACCTATTGGTCAGTGATGTGGTAATGCTTAGTTTTTTGGGTAACAGTTGTTTATATGTGCCCTCATTAACTACCCCAAAACATTCTCTTCTTACCGACATCTTCTTCACTCCTCTCAGGATATTTGCCTCGTTATTCTCACAGATACAGATTAATCATCCTCTTTTTACAGTCCTTTCTCAAAACATGTTTTTACCTCATTAGTCTCACAGGTGCAGATTTATCTCATCAAGGACAATGTTGTTCTCATTCGTGAGGCCCTGAGACCTTCAGTCCAGCTGTATGTCTTCACAGTATGTGGTGATTCCCACATGGAGACCACCCCACACTGCTCTGGGGACCAGCTCATCCTGAAAACACTTCCTGTTTGGATGGAAAATGGAGCTGCAGAGTGTTAGCCCCATCTTTTGACAGAAGTTTTATTTTTATCTTTGCATGTGTAACGGTTTCATACATTGAATGGTAATTGGAAATGTCAAGTTTTACCCTGAATGAAAGACACCAAATTTGTTGGCAAGAAAGCAAAATCCGTGGCTGTTCTTTTGCCATTTGCTTCTTTTCAGTAAGCTTGAAGCAAAGGCAGCAGTGGTGTTGGCAGCAGCCCCAGGCACTGGCACAGGGAGGAGGGTCGGTGTGCACCTGCCCTGCTGTCTACTCCCCATGTTGCCCATCAATTCAGCTTCTATTGACCCTCCTAAATCTCATGTCTCAGCCTGCCTCTCTGAACAGTAATGTTGCATTCTGCATGGAGGGGCAGAGGTTGCCTCCTCTCCTACTTGTCAGCCCAGTCCAGCAAGGAGCTCCTCACTGATAGAAAAGGGTTTGACCTTCAGGCACTGCCACTACATTTCCTGGGCAAATTACTTGTCCCCAGCCACCAAAAAGAGGCAAGACCGCCTGTATACTTCTTTTTAACCAGAAGGGACATGGGAGATGACTGAACTGAGACACCTCTGGGGTAGGAGGTGCTCAGGTCTGCCTCATGCCAAGCATTTCCATACACCCCTCTCTGCTTGGCTTGCACGTGTTGGGCAGGCTGCTTGCTCTGCCAGTGTGAGGGGTCTCCATTCAGGAAGGGTCTGCATTGCCCTTTGGGGTGAGGTCCCTGTTCCTGACCTGCCCAGCATAGCAGGTCAGGAATAGCAGAGTTTCTATCTGTTTTGACTGCAACCCTCCCAGCTGGGAAATGGTTTGGTTACCTACTGCCTCCCCACAGAGCCGTAAAATCACTCATTAGATTTCAGAAATTGGGCCAGGGCAAAGAATTCACTCAGAGCTGGTCAGAAACACTGTGGGGCAGCAGGAGAAAAGTGCCAGATGAGTCAAGGCTGCAGAGGAAAGGGCTATTGTTCAGGGGGAACTGCAGAGAAAATAAAAGGTTGGGCAAGCCAGAAGGAAAGAAATCCTTGCTGCTGTGCAGCTGATGAATAGATGAAACCAGAGAGGCCGAAAAAGGGAAACTCTGCAGCTGAAAGATGTCATTACTTACAGTTCTTCAGCTAATCTTCTAAACACGTTCATGCCCAGCACAGTTTTTTGAACATATCCAACCCTCTTGTGAATCCAGGTGAATTATGCCCAAGCTGTCAGTATTCTCTCTGTTCATACTACTATAAAATATGCAATTGATTTCATACAGCATGAGGTGCCCTTTTAGGGTTCATGGCTGCCTGCTGCATAGAGAGACTCTTGCTTTAGTATCTTTTCTGCTGCTTTTCTCCTGAGTGTGATTAGATTTGTTGAACACAGCAGTCACCACCACCACTCTTACTGTGTCGTTTGAAAGCTTATATTGCTCTCAACTTGCTTTGATTTGATTCTTGATAGCTCAAGAATTCCTCATGGCTATAAAAAAAAATAGTATTTCCGTTTGGGGTTCATTAACAAATGTTATCAGCTCTGGAGGAGGTTCAAATCTGTGCAAGGTTCAAATCTTCTATCCACACCAGATCTTTTCCCACCTTTCCTTTATTATTGCTTGTATAAATTGCTTCTCATTTTGTTAATGCATATAATTGTCTTACTGAGCACAGGTTGGAACAAAGGGTTCAATAATATTTAGTGGGATTTTTTTTGCTTTTGTCTTCACTGGAGCTTTCAGCTGGGTTCTGAACACTACCACAGCTAACACAGATGACTGCAGTAAATGCTGAAGCTTGAGCAGGCAGAGAAAGTTTCAGAATACATAGAAGAGAAGGTGTTTTCAAATCTCTTGGGCTTGCAATTCATCTTAGAGTTGTTAGAAGCCAGCAGAAGCAACTGCAGACCCAGTAGTCACTGCCTTTGGATACTCAAGGAGGGTAGTGATATTTCAGAGGACCAGAAAAGATATGCACACGCATTTAAATATGTTCAGAAAGGGAGGAGAAAGAAGCTCTCAGGGGATTTTAGACTAGTCTGCCAAGCTTCAGTTCTCAGAAAAATACTGGGAAAAATAAGAACACAGAGAAAAAAACCCACAATAGCCAGTGCATATCTGTCAAAATGTAATGTGTAATGTCAGATGCATTTAATCCATTTCTGAAAAACAGCAAGTGACCTTGTTGATAAGAAAAAAGAAACTTCTCATTTCTTCTAGTGCTTGTCCACAGATCCATTCAAACTGGGCACCACATCTCATGGCCATAGACTTTTCTAGCCTAATCATCATTAAGCAAGTGCATGCTCTGACTCTGCTGTGTTGTAATGTATAGTTGGGTCATTGCCCATGTGCCCTCAGACCCCTTGCACACCTTGATGGAGCTCTTTTGATGCCTGAACCTTTCTTTAGATCTGCCTTTAGATCTACCTTTAGATCTTCAAATTGGATGTTAGCTTGACTTAGCCCTTTCATTCTCCCTGCAAAAGGAGAGGCATTTTTCTTTAATCTTTGATATTCAGACCCCTGGAGCTTCTGAGCCTTCAGTCTGCCCTGAGCCCTGGTGCATATGGACAGAATCTGTCTTTTGAAGTTCCCTTTGAAGTCCTGACTTGGTCACCACACCCAGAGCAGAAGGATGTATGGGCACCCTCTGGAATGCACAGTTTAGATGTACAACCCAATTGCTATAGGTAAACCTCCAACACTGTCAAGAGGTTAACCCCAGGATTCAAAATCAGTAAGTAGCAGACAACCCTGGAGAAGAAAGCCTGCAGAAATTCCTCCTTGTTGAAATCTTCTGTGTCTTAACAGAGGTCTCTTGGTGCTGCCATGTCCAAGTGCTCACCAGCCTTATGACACTTTGAATGAAAAAGCTGAAGATGCACAGTTTTCTCTATTGTGCAGAGAAGACACTTATTTTGGGGTTGTATATGACACATCAGATTTTCCTCTCAGTGCTGTAACAACCAGATACTGAATACACTGACACTTCCCTCAGACTGTTCTGCCCAGAGTTTCAGCAACAGCCATATTTGGTTTTCCAAGATACTCAAAGCTCATATGTTTCATTGGACTTCTACAGAAAATCAGCCTGGGCCTTCTAGTGAATGCATGTTGGATACTTTTCCCCAGGACATCTGTAAATTAGCTCCACCTCTTTTCAACCTCCAGTAGTCCAAAAGGTAAAGGCAGCTGCAATTGTGGTCTGATCCCAGAATGAATAGATGCTGTTGGAGAGGGACCATTTTCTCTGTGGAGAAAATAGCAGGAAGACCTATTTTTTGATACATCTGGTTCAGTTTTGCCTGGCAGTCTGGATAGGTCTGGTTCACCTTGGTAGGAATTGATTCTGCTCATCTAATGTGAACTGCCTGGACTGAAGGACACAAGGTTGCCCATTAGTTTGGCTAAAGCCAAATCTGACAACTTGGAGCCCCTTTCAGGCCTTCACAGAACCATTCAGGTGTTCATTCAGAGCATCAAAAAATAACTTTTCCTTTGGCAAGGGTGTGCTGAGACCTCTGCTCATTTGAAGTCACCGGAGAGGAACCACCACGCACTTGTGAATACCTGGGGCACTCTCTGTGGTCACCAAGGAAAGGGGTGACGAGTGATGTTCTTCAGGACATGTTGATCCATATATAGACTCACTTTCTTTTCTCCTTTTCCTCTTCACTGCAGTCTAGTGTCTCCATGAATGCAGACTGAAACAGCCTGTGTGGTTATGAATGCATGCTAGCCTTTATCTTGGCTTGAACTGGAGTATCCTGGTAGATGCTGATAATACTGATAAAGTTCACAGTCCCAACTGTTTACAAGGTACTTCCATCCAGAGGTCAGATATACATTTGTACAGATACTCTTGGATAAACACCAATGAGTCAGAGAAACAACCTACCAGTGACTTCAGCAAGGTTTCGGTATTGCTCCACAGAACACTCTCATGGGCAAGCTAAGAAAATATGGACTAAACAAGTAGTAAATCTGCTGGAAAGCTGTGCTCAAAGGGTAGTCATAAGGCTTTATGGAAAAGATTGCCTATGGACCAGTCTCAGGCCAAGCAGAAGCCAATATGTCCATTATTGGTCCTGACACAGGAATAGACATGTTTTCACTTGTGTGTAGTCAAAGCTGGGGGAGGAGAGAAATGCCTTTGAAAGGCAGGATTAGAATTGAAAAGTTCATAAACAGCTACAGACAGAGCCTAACAAAAATAGCCAAAAACCCCTTATGGGTAAGGGCCAAGTATGATGTACAGGTACTAACAGACAACTAATAGACAACTACACAAACACAAATTGTATAACTGCCTGATCAGCAGCTCTGGAGAGATGGACCTGGTGATTAATAAGTAAAACACAGTCGGTATCTCTTTTTCCACTTTATTCAACCCTTCTGAAATTTTGTGCATTTTTGAGTATCACATTTCACAACTCCAACTGGACAGTGCCTTGAGAAAGGCAGGGAGGAGAGTTTTGCCTGGAGTAAAAAAAATACTGGCCTGGGAAGGAGAGAAAGAATTTGGTTTGGTTTGTCTAGAGAAGATAAGGCCAAAGCAGGGAGAGGAGGGGATAAAAGTGTGGTAATGCTCTTCTGCTTGTGATAAAAGATTGCTACCCAGAGAAGGGAGTCAAGCCAACTGCGTGTGTACCACATGTAGGGCAGCAAATCATGCAGAAAGACATTATGACAAACTCAAGGATAAGTATGCTCTGAACAGATGACCTAGGAGTCATGCAGTATTTTAGAAATACACTGTAAAATACCTGTACAGACAGATTTAGATATAATTCAAATCAGAGATGGGGCAAGATGGCCTCTTTCTTCCTGTCACTCTCATCACTTTTTTAGGAGATGCAGTGACCGGACAAGAGGCAATGGATTAAAATTGAAAGAGGGGAAATTTAGGGTAGATGTTAGGAAAAAGTTTTTCCCTGTGAGGGTGGTGAGACACTGGCACAGGTTGCCCAGGGAGGCTGTGGCTGCCCCAGGTGTTCAAAGACAAGCTGGTTGAGGCCTTGAGCAACCTGGTCTAGTGGGGAGGTGTACCTGTCCATGGCAGAGGGGTTTGGGGCTACCTGATCTCTAAGGTCCATTCCAACCTCTAAAATTCTAAGATTATATGATCATAATATCATTCTGTGACCCATATCAATGGATGAATTGATACCACATCAATGTCATTACGTGCTGACTTGTGAACAAGCTGGTTGAGGCCTTGAGCAACCTGGTCTAGTGGGGAGGTGTACCTGTCCATGGCAGAGGGGTTTGGGGCTACCTGATCTCTAAGGTCCATTCCAACCTCTAAAATTCTAAGATTATATGATCATAATATCATTCTGTGACCCATATCAATGGATGAATTGATACCACATCAATGTCATTACGTGCTGACTTGTGAACCTATTTACCTTTTCTCCTGCACTTCTCCTGGCATTGTTCCTCTCCCCTCTTGTACACTCTGATGGTCCTACCTCAATGTCTTTATTGTCATTCTTTTCCCCTCTCTGAAAAACAACCTCTTTTGTATCATTAGTTTTTCTGACACCTCATAACCAGCAATTTACATATTTACACAATTGCACATTTGAAGTGGGTGTTTTTTAACCTCAGATGTTTAAGCAAACAAAGGTGAATCATTGGTTTTTGTTCCTTCTTTGCAGTCTCAGAAGGGCTGTGCCCTCCTCAGTGACATGCAGCTTTGTCTCACACCTATAGGACAAAATCTCTGCATTAAGGATTTAAACAAAAGCGTGGTCCACAAGCTTAGAAACAAACAGAAGGAGAATAAAAGCTATTAGAAGCTGAGAGTTCTACAGATGCTTATTTTCATCCCATGTTAGACAATTAAAGAAGAGACTTAAGTGGCAAGCCTACTTGTCTCCAAGCACAGTCAACCAAGAGAGTGAGAAAAGCATTTTTGGTGGGTGGTTCATCCTGGCTAACACCCGAGTTGCTCGCTCACATTGCCAACAGCAGGACTAGAGGGTGACTTGTCTTCTGGCTGGGGACCTCAGGCAGCTGGTCAGGAGGCAGGAGGCACTTGGGTGCTGCCAAAGGAACTGTTGTGACCAGGAACAGTGAACCTGCTTAGCTAAAGGAAGGGATCAGCTAATTGTTAAGGTGAGTGGTAATTGCAGTAAGTAATATTATCCAGGGATGGTGGTACAATATTTGCAGCATTCTTTCTTCAGCACTGCAAAGGACTGTAGTATGTTCCATTTCTCATTTTGAGAACACTCTTTTAGTTGTCCTTAATTGTGTTGGTGTTTAATTTTTTGCAGGTTTTGTCCTGTTAAAAAAATTCATTTTATCTGAAGAAAACAAAAACTTGGTGAAGCTGTGGACAAATTCTGCCTTTTTGCTGAGCTGGTAGTGATAGGAAATAAAAACCTAAGCTGGGCTGGGGAGTGGTGCTTTGACTCATCTCTGCTTCCTGTAAATCCTTATCTCCTGTCCTTGGTTTGACCCTTAGTTGTAATTTCTACCTCCAGGTGATCCAGGTTGGTTGGAGTGCTTCTTTCTGCTGAGCTCAGGGATCTGGACAATTTCCATTTTGTACTAGATACCTAAGGGATTTAAAGCAGGAACCCCATTTACTCTGCTCACAACTCCATGTCAGGCTTCCAAGAAAGTGGAAGTTCATTCATCTGAGGAAAGTCCCGTCTGAACTGGGAGAGCCCTCCCATCCTCACCCAGGAGCAAAGAAAGAATTTTCCAGTTCTCACAGCTGTATTTGTTTAGTGCCTCTCCATTGCCCTCTTCTCTGTTTCATAAACCTTGTCTTCACTCATAAGACCTTCCTCAAGACCAGTGCTTCTTTTCATCTCCCTTCTGGCCTGGAAGATGTGCTCCAGCCACAGAATCATAGAATCATGGAATTTTAGGGGTTGGAATGGACTTTGCATATTATTTAGTCCCCACCCCCTGCCCTGGGGAGGGATACCTCCCCACTAGACCAGGCTGCTTAAGGCCTTACCCAACCTGGCTTTGAACACCACCAGGGTTGGGCCATCTACTACTTCCCTGGGGAACCTGTGCCAGTGCCTCACCACCCTCACAGGAAAAAACTTTTTCCTAATATCTAACCTATATTTCTCCTCCTTCAATTTGAATCTATCATCCCTTGTTATGTCACTGCAGTTCCTACAAAAGAGTCCCTCTGCAGCTTCCCTGGAGCCCCTTCAGATACTGGAAGGTTGCTATGAGGTCTCCATGCAACCTTCTCTTCTCCAGGATGAATCCATCATCCACCATCCACCATCCTGTTGTCACATCTTCTAGCCAACACTTTTGAGTATCAGGCCATGCCCAGCACCACTGAGGAGAACTCCACAAAGCCACCTACATGAGTCTCTCTGGACCAGCCTTTGGTACAGCCACATCAGGCAGTAAATGTGCAGGGCTTCTTGTCCTTGTGCTCCTCCATTAGTCAATACTTGCCTGTTGTCTGTAGCTCTGTATTTAAACAGTGAACTGCTTGGAGCACACCCTGTCCTTTCCTTTTGTGACTGCACAGTGCCTCATGTAATGGGGTATTGCTTCATGACTTGTGCTGCTCGACATGGAGCAGAGCAAATAAATATACTCATGCTACTAAGAGCCTTTCCTTACTTCCTGCTTTTGTCTTTCTTTTCTTCATTTCTTTTTTTTCTTAATTTCAATAAAAGAACCGGTCAGATACAGCTTGGTTTTTATCTTCCCAAAGAATGTTCATTCCTTAGTACGAAGTTAAACCCCCTGAATATTGAAAAAGGCAACATGGAGGTTGTTTTTAATACAAAAATTTATCTTGGCTGGCACTGCTGTTTGGGAAGATAATCCATTCAGTCTTGGCAAATGCCTGTGCACAGCACTGAAGCCAATCCTCAACTCATTTGTTTTTCTGTTTACTTTGATCAATGCCTCAAAGAACAGCTCTTTTGTATTAAAAAAATGAAGTTGCTTACACCTCTCTTTTTGATCACTTTAAGAGCTGCTACTGAATAATTAACTTTGTTCCTAGAAAACATCCACACTTCCCACAGATGCATCACTAAGCCTGGCAAGCCAAACATAGGACATTTACAGCTGCAGCTGGGTAAATTGCTATTTTTGTTGTTTGCTACAAATAGCAAATTTGTCCCCAAATGCTGTTTTACTTATTCACAAACTATTTGTACATCTGTGAGGAGTGTGTCGAGTAGTTTTGGCTAGATGCTGGATACAGAAGCCTAGCAGAGAGAAGATACCCACAACTTATGCAACACACTGTGGTCAGTAATATCCAGACAGTAGAAGACTCACATGTAATCCCCATTTCTCCATGTGGTACCTGAATGCTGCTTCCCCAGGGAGTGGTTTGAGCAGCAGCCTGAGGGGTATTTATGCCAAAAGCTGACCACAGAGTTCTTCTGCAGTCCTACTCAGGATGAGGTATTGCAACATCCTTACTAATTTTGCTGTTATTCTGCTTCAGGGATAGAAAAGAGATACACAGACACTACAGCAAGATATGAATTGTTAATACAATTCAAATTCTTCTATGCTCTTTTTTTTTTTTTTCTTAGCAAAGACTGTTACTAAAAAGGTAAGCAAAAAAAAGACATAAAGTTTAAGGTATGAAATACCAGATTGTCATTAACCATAGGAATTATCAGCTTCTGGTGTGCTTGGACAGCAACCTGGTGGAAAAGAAGACAAAGAATGGGACTGGATTTTTAGTATGAGTGACTTGGTCCCCATTGGTATGTTCACTGCATCCCAGAGAATTAATGGCTCTGTAAATGAGCCACTGAAATGATAAGAGTTATCTACATATTCTATTTATTTTATAATAGCTGTTAATCTTACATGGCCTGATTTGATAAAACAGATCATCAGATCTTGATTTTTATATGCTTAATTTAAACAGTAATTAACTGTGCCTCATACATGCAAATTGCAATGCAGAAGTCTCTAAAAGTAAATGAGGATGGGGCTGCAGCCCAAAAACAAGTGTACAAACCTATTGCTGAATTCCTACTTGAGTGTGAAAAGGAGACCAGTTGAAGAAACAGAATAGCTACTCTACTACAAGCCAACCCATGCCAGTAGGTTCCCAGATGCATGGTGGGGAGAAAAGGGAGATAGTAACCTAAGGGACCACATCCATCAGAGTGTTCTGCCCTTCTGGGCAAGTTCTGCTGTGATGGAGTTTGGTTTCTTTCATGGCTCAAAGCAAAGAAATCCAAAAAGCTGGAGGAGGACATGTAAATGGCAATATTTCCCCTAGGGGAAGTGAAAGAAATAGGTATCTGAAAGGTGAAGTCCACTGAACTCAGGCTGACAAAATTTGCTACATTGACTCTTGGTCCAGACTCGTGGTTTGACTCTGAAACTGAGCTGAACAAGACATCTAAATAATGGTTTCCGTGTGCTGAAGTTCAATGACAAATCAGATCTGCAATGAAAACACAAACCTTTAATTGCAATGACTCCAATGCCTTGACACCAAGTTATGCTCATTTCATGGTCACATCCAAGAGAAAGTGCATATCTTGGTGGAAACAAGTCCTGCTCTCCCCGGCTCCTGCACACATGCCACCCTCTCCTCCCTTCTGCCAGCATACACACTTGTGTGGCAGGCAATAAACTGGCTCTGGAAATTCATCTGGCTTCAAACAAGGCTTTTGTTCTCCAAAAAGAATTGCCCCTAACCCCCACAGGACTACCTTTGGGGTGAGCCACTGACAACAAAACCCTGGGTGAGGTGGCTGCAGCCTGTTCTGACTCTCTTTCCTGCTAGGGACATTAAAACTTAAGAGTCAAAAGCAGTCAGAAAGAGAAAAGTCTTCCAAATTGTTCCCAGTTTTATGGGAGGGATTTAAAAAAATTGGCTGTTCCAAACCTCTCTATTAAGGCAATTAAGTTGTCTTTGTTCTTCTCCTGAGATATGCTTTTTTCTCCACTGTTGTTAAAAACCTTCAGTGAATGATGCCCTTTTAGATTCAACATAAAACAAGAGAAAATTCCTCTCTTCTATCTTCCTTCCACCATCTGTTCCTTTTTCCTTCCTTTTGACTTATCTTTACATATGTATCTATTGAGTTGTGAAAGAGATTTGAGTGATGTGCTCTCCAAAAATTGCCTCTGGTCTTCAGTGTACCTATAGAAAACCATACATTAATATTCCATAGGAGGTGAAGGAACAGATGCCTCAGCATGTACACACCTTCAGCAGGTATTTGTTTTTAAAAATAGACATGTAAACAGCCATGTTGGAACTTGCCAAACTTCTTGGTGTAATTATTACTGTCCTATGACTGTATCCCTGTACGATGAACACTCTTTAAACATAGTTCAATGCAAACGTTTGATGAGCTCAGAAAAAGCTCTCTTGTTTGTTGGCAATAGATTCCATTTGGTTTCAGTACTGAGAGACATTAGTTCTTTGAAATGTTTGAGAAATACATTTTTTATGTTGCTAAAACCCATCTATAAAGATTATTTGGCTTGGATGGTTAGGGTCACCATACTTAAGTCTCCCTCTTTTTTTAAATACTGCCCAAATCAGTCTGTAACTGGCAATAAACAAGTACTGTTAAATGCTGTTTCTGTCAGGGTAGAACACAAAAAGGTACTATCACAGTCAGTGATTTGAAGTGAAATTCATTTTAAGATTTGGTTTATTTCTCACTGATTTTATTGGCAATTGAACTTCCTGAGTTGAGTCTGCTTTGTTCATGATGGTAACCGGTGAGTGATCTCTCCCTGTCCTTATCTTGATCTACAAACCTTTCAATATATTTTCTCTCCTCTGCCCAGCTGAGGAGGGGAGTAATATATCAGCTTGGTGGCCACTTGGCATGCAGCCACAGTCAGCCCACCACTCATGGGTATGTTGGAAATGCGATGTCCAAAGCAACCATTTACAGGTTTGTAGTGTGTAAAGCAGGGAAAACTGGTCATGACAGCAAACTCCCATGGTAGATAGCATGAATATAGCCATTGTCTTGGTAATGTGGGAAGATGATATGTTTGGTCTCTATATGAAGAAAACTTCAGCACACAAGGGTGATCCAAAGCAATCCAACCCTCCCAGATGTCATTTGCCTCTAAATAATCTTATCATAGAACAATACTTTAAATTTTATCCATATGCTAATCTTCAAGGTCACTTCTTCAGTCTTCACATCCTGCAAAGTCATTCCTCAAGGTCAACATCTCCTCTGGCTCACACGTCACCAAGCCAAGAGATTCTGTGTTCTTTGTGTCTGCTTTTAATCATCTATTGGTGATTGCATACACCTCAAATTGTCATTGTTCTTTATCCCATAATTTAATTATGAATATCTGATGTACATCTCTAACTGAAAGTTGTTTAAACAGTGCTTGAACAACCTATGGCTTCTCCCTGATCTAGTTTATTGAAGACATTATTTATGTTGGACTGTATTTTCCCCAGCTCTTCTTCCCTTGTCCATCTGAGCCCTGCACCACAGGGAGAGCCACAGAGGCTGTGAGATATACTGCCTGGTGAATAAATGCAACAACAATGCTTGTAGTTACTCCTCCTAGAGCAGCAGTGCCACACAAGGTCATATTTATTTTCATAGCCTTTGTTTTCTGACCTGTTGATTATAAGACCTTATTGTTTTGCTGTTCTGACTAAGCTGTTTGTCTTTTGTTGTATCTCATCTGCTGATGAATAGATATCCTCAGCAAACCAAGACTGCCAAACCCCCCTGGGACTCCAGATACTTGTTACACAGCAGTATGAGGCACTGAAGGAAGATGATGTGCCTTCACTTTTGCTGGCAGTGACATCAAAGCAATCACTTAATTACTGGTGTACTAAGAAAGATTTTGGAAAATATAAATGGTTTTACAAAGAAATCTGTAACATTTCAGTGTCTTGCTATAACAGCATCATTGTCAAGTGCTTTCCCAATCACTAAAGTGTAAGAGTGCTCGTTTTTTGTTCATTAATATTATGTAGTGTGAAGGTATGGTCAATGAACAAAGAATTAGGGAGGAAACCAGCCAGCTCTACTTAGTGACACTGTGGCTTGACTTCAAAATAATCATACAAAGCCCCATTTTGGACAGGAACATTAATTATCTCCAGTTGTTTCAATCACTTAAAGTTTTCTTAGGCAATTCTGTCATGGTGCATTTCTTCCTTTCCTTTGAGATGAATTTTACACCCTGCTCCCTGCTGTAGTTGCATTCTTCGTATCACTTACTTTGAGTGGATGTACACTTACTATCCTTATAGCTCTGGAGTAGGTTGCTGGAAGCTTCCAGTTCACCTTCAGTAATTGGTGTGGGTTTCCCAATCTTTTCTCTTACTTACATTGCCAAGTTCAGTCTTGTTCCACTTGGGGGTCTATTAAGTGCACAATAGAAATAGTCCATGATCTGTGTCAACATAACCTGTCTTGCCCTATGTGTTTTTGTGCTTGCAGTGATTCACTGCTCCTTCCTTCCTTTGGAAACTCCCAACATATTCTCAAGCATATCAGGGAATGTGCTTCTGATGGGTCTCTGGGCCTAGCCCATGTGATTGAGAAGGGATTCCCAGCCCTTCCAGTCAGAATACTCATCAGAAGGGAAGAAGCTGGCAACCATACCGTGATGCTTCCTACTGCATGACTGATCACTGACTTTGGGTGACCACTCCTAACCAGAAAAACAATCATTTCAACAGTCTACATGCCCACATCTTTCAATCCTCCAACACATTACAAATCCTACAGTTAAGAGTGAAGAGATGGATCTAAATGTGAAATACTCAAAATGTATAAAATACTCCTACTCTTGTTCTTCCAGGGAGCCACATGGAAAACTCTTGATCAAAGCTAATTTTTTTTTTCTTGCTACTGTGAACTACCATCAGAAGTACTGGCCTGTTTTACATGTAAAATAAGAACTCAGGGACTCCATTCAAGCAATATAGCTGATGCAGTTTTATACCCTTATGAATAAAACAAGTGATATTAATGTGATAGATACTTGTAAATCACCAAGGGTGGAATGTTCACCTCTGGTTTTACTAACATTAAGATGCTACAACCTGTCTGATCAGTTTTAATAGATGTTAAACTATATGAACTATGAAAACTATTGACAATGCTAGAGAAAAACTGTTCTGTGGGCTCTTTTGGAAGACTATAAAAGCTTGGGTAGGCTAGAAAGCACTCTACATAACCTATCTTTACCTCATGCCACAGGGTAAAGATAGCTTTTTCTTTATGTTAGATTAGTTCATTACTTTTTTTACTTATAGCCAGAACTCTTTATGTGATTATTTGTCAGTCACAGATGCTGGTTCTTAGTCTGGCATCTACCCTTTGCTAAAAACCTCCAAGCAAGGACTGAGATTCCTGTTAGAACATCATCAAGAAAACTACCATACTGATTCCAGCTAGTGCAAGTCCAAGAGGGCTTGAAGCCTCTTGGAGAGCATGGTGGAGAGCTGTTGACCTTGCAACAGGCTCCTGGAAAACAGTTGTCCCACGCCACCAAAGAGCAAAGTGCTTTACAAATGGTGTGCATCTACTCCTAAGCCCTTGGATAGTTGCAGAAGTCAGTAAGACCATGGTAAGTGTTGACTTTTTGACACTAAGGCACATAATGTGAAAGCTTCTCCATTTGTTATGTGCTGTGACCCAACAGACCAACAAATTTCTGCCAGTAAAATCCAAGTGCTGTCATCAAAGCAGCTGCTCAGGAGCACAGAGGTGTGGGTTAACAGGTCCTGACAAAATCAAGCTCATAAATAACTTAATCAAAATGCATGAGTGTGTCAGATAACCTTTTTCTTTCAATATTAAAGATTAAGAAAAGGCTTATTGGCACTGAATCACAAAAGGTTGCTGGACTTGAGGCTATTTTTTGCTAAGTTTCTTGGGAATTAGGGAAGAGCTGGCAATTGATTAACAAATACTTGCGTTCCTAGTCAGGCAGTGAAAGCCTGGAAGCCTGGAAAAATGATGGCTATTCTGCACTGGGGAGAAGGAAAACGAGCTCTAAAGCTATAATCCCTTGTTAAAAAGCCTTCTCTTGGATTGATGTGCAGAGCTGGAAACCTCTGTTAAAATGTGTGTTCAGGACCTGGCCCTGACGTCTGGGACCAGGATCTATCACAATCCACCTAGAAAGTGGCTACCAGAGGTGGCAGCTGTGCTGACTGACCTCTCTGGGGGCTCTGGGGGAGCGTCTGTTGCGCTGTGCAGTCCCAGGCATTTTCTCATTGTTACAAGCTCATCAACAGCAAATGCATGCCTTGCTTGGCAGCCATCCCAGTAGCACAAGAGCCCTTTGCGATGGGCTCTGTGAGTTTCTGAGCTCGTGTGACTACTTTTCAGACCTTGTAACAGCAACATTTCATGCTATCTTCCACGGTTTGTGGATACAATGGCACTGCAAGTGAAATATTAGGCATAATATCTTCAAGGGACTAAGCAAGCCCTTAGAGATATCAGGGATTTTGCACTCTACTTCTTTAAGGAGAATATATCCATATATATATATGTATATATATATATATATGGACACCCTCCTCCAAAGAAGAAAGGATTTTGAACCTCTGCTCTCAGGCAGATCCCATTCTCACATGTGGAATTCCAAGAGCAATGACAGATTAGAAACTCATGCCAAAGTCGCTGAAGCATTTAATAGAGTCTGAGGAATCCAGTGTCAGTCTTTCCTTTGTCCAGAATTACTTTAACAGAAGTATGCAGGCTCTTCACATTCTCTGCATGGTTCACGTGAAGCCAAATCTCACAGAAGTGCAGCAATCTCGGGGCATTAAATTACATTTAACCTAAATCGTTAACTGCTGTTGATTCCCCACGTTATAATTACATTGGCTACAAACGGGATCAAGTCAACAGTGTGGAGGAGACGTCAGTGGGGTGACTGGGAAATGACAGGCAGAGGCACCAATCCCCAGCCCCTCTGCATGGCTCGTGTGTGCTTGCAGCTCCAGGCTGGGAGGGCTCAGGGGAGGAGGGGGCTATGCTCATATGTCCAGAAATTGCTGCAGTGGATGGCTTGGCTCGGCTCTCTCTGCTATTTAAAGGCACATGAGCTGCATGTTAAATTGGGCATTAGGACTTGCCTGGCTCTCCAACATACAGCTGGTTTCACTGTGCAATACACACACTGAGGACAAAATGCAGGCAGGGCCCATAAGCACAGGAATTATAGGACATCACAGGGGCTGAGTCCTGCTTCTCCTCTTCAGATGACAGTTTCATTAGGGCAACTCCCTAAACCAGAAAAGCATTAGTAAATTAGGATCATGACTTGCCACTGTGCTTTGAGTTGCTTGGTTTCTTCTTCCAAGTGCTGGCACAGGTAAATGTCTGGACTTCTAGTGCAAGAAAAGGAGGAATATTTGTGAACGTTTGCAAGCATGAAAAAAAGAGGATTTGTCTATTACCTAACTGAAACACACAGCTTGGGTGTCCATTGGGTGCTATCAGCTATCTGAGCTCTGCAGGAAGTGGCTGTAAAACCCCAGGACACCTGAAGATTTACAGTGGACTCATTCTAGGAAAAAAACCCTATGAATTTTACTAAGTCCTTAAATTGCTGTCTAATATACCTATCAGCAGACAAACAAACTATTGCAAAGAAGTTTTAAAACACAAGTGAGAGAGAGAAACCACAGCACAAAGAAAATGAAGTCTATACCAGCAAATTCAATGTGCCTGAAGCCACTCTCTGGCACTGAGGTCAGCTGGCAAGGAGCAGCCTGCATCAAGCATTAAACTGTCTTACTCTCCAAGATAGAATGGCCACATGGAAACTGGTGCTGTGAGCAGTCCCTGGCCCATGGTAGGGCTGAACCCTATGCAGGAACTGGTTTTTGTACTAGTCAAAATGTGCCAAGACCTGTGCTAAGAATTTTGTGATGGATGGGGAGCGCTGAGGGATGTTCCTGATGTTGTTAGATGTGGTGGTGTTGAGGTAGCCTGAGAATTTCAGCCTCTGCTATGGACAAGAAGAAAAATCTCATGAAGAATGGGAACAACCCCACCCTTTTAGGTTCCTGGTTGACAGTGTGAGGACATGTAAGACCTGTACTTTGCCCTGAAAATCTTGCTGGCAGGAGTCACAGCCCTCATGCCATGGGTGGGCACTCACTTCCCCTGCAGTACAGAGTACAGCCCTGCCTAGCTGTTGGGTTTTTTGAGTATAGCCTTCCCTATGACTTTGGTGGGTTTATCAGGCTTTGTTTTGCTATAATTGGAACCTTCCTAATTGTTCTGAACACCACAACTGCTGATATGTGTGTACTTTCACCTCTCAGACATTTCTAACACCATTTTCCATCTCTGATTTTCTCATGAAGAGATGACAAACATGAACACTAAGTAAGACAGCCACAATATTTGTTGTGGTGGGAGGTGACAGTACTTAGTTATTTAAAACAAAACACATTTTAAAAGCAAGCAGGAGAGAGGACTCCCTGCTTCTAATGGCAGCTGCTTTGTAAAGCCAAACAATGTGGAGGGACATGTCCAGGGTGGTGCTGGGGCAACGTGCTCAGCAGCAATGCTAGTTTCAATTATTCTCACAATTGCATGTTCCCATCACAGAACTGACATATCTTGGCAGGACTTTTTAAATTGGATCAAGTCCCTAATCCAGTTCAAAACACAGTTCTGGAAACAGTTGTGCTGTCACAACTGAATGGGTTGAAGAGCAGCAGACAGGACACAGAAGACAGACAATGTGAGGTACCAAATATTGAGTTTGCATTGAGTTTATATCTGCTCTCTCTTTCTAATGCCTGCTCTTTTGCTTTCTGCTCCACCTGTGGGTGAAAGCGTAATCTGAGGAGATAGTGAGCTCAGAATTTCACAGCTGTTCCATTGCTTGTTTTCTTTGCACACTCCTTCCTTCTCAGACTTCAGTGATGGTTTGTGCAGATAGTCCCATGCTCCTATACTGCTTTGGCAAAGTGGTGCTTAGCCTTCCTTTTTCCAAGAAGGAATCATTCAGGAGGCAGGATGTATTTTCACAGCAAATATCAATTTCTTTTGCCTGTATAGGACTGGACAATGTTTCACCTCCTTTGGAAGCGAGTCCCTGTTCCAGCAGGACTTCCATGATCACTCAAGTTACTTAATACTTTTATTTCTGCGTCCACCTTCACTAAAAAGATTAACAGCTATCAGATGTTTAATGCAATTAACAGCACTGTTGAAAGGGTAAGAACTGTGACTAGAAGAGAAGGAACAGATTAGGGAATGCTCCTTCAATTAAATGTTTTCAGCTTCATTGGGTCTAATGAAAATCCCCCTAGAGTGCTTAGGGATATGGCTGAAGCAATCACAGAGGTGTTTGCAGCTCAAACCAGCTCTTGGGCATCTGTGGTTGAGTTATCTGGTTTGGAGATTATCTGTGCCACAGATGCAGAGCTAGCTTGGGCCTGACATGGCTCATTAGCCCCAGCACCACATGAATAAAGCATTGCATATTTCAGGGTCAGGTTGGGTCTGGAAACAGTCCAACAGCTTCCATTCAGGACAAAGCTAAGGCTCTCTCTAAGAACCCAGCTGGATGTGAGCTGACTGTGTACACCTGTACCTGGATCATACTCCCTGCTGAGCTCCTGGGGAATCATCAGCTTAGGCACAGTGTGAGGGAAGTGCTATGGGTCATTTCAAACCCTCTTTGATATGTCCATCTACAAAGCCACATCTAACGTGAGTTCAGCTAAAGTCTAACTGAATCCAAGCTAAGTCTGTAAAACCCTTGGACCATCTCTGTACTGTGTTCTCACAGACCTCTATCCCTCACCTAGAGTGTCTCAGCTCTCCTGAGGCTCCAGTGGGGAGCTGATTGATGGTATCTCGGAGGATTTGTGAGACTGCAGAAGACTGGAAAAGAGGTAAATGTTATAAGACCTGGAATGGGTCAGATCAAAGTCATTAAAAGCCTGTTGGGCTGTGGTAGGGAGAAGAAACTCAGATGTGAAGTAGCAGCCCACAGGGGTTGGCCAAGAGTAAGTCCCACTGAAACAAGTTAATTTCTTTCTATCTTTTGTTCCAGCCCTGTTTGTGTCTGGTGTTTCCCAGCATTTGCTGAGGATGCAGATAATGTCACCAACCTCAGTGCAAGTGCTGGGTGGTCCTCATTGAAGTCCTGTTCCTAGGAAATGAGGTGGCTTGATAATGTAACTCCTGCCTGGCACTGACACCAGGTCCATGCTTCAGCAATAACCTTTTCTGATGAGCCTTTCCCCAAAAAAGGGTCATTTTACTGCTTCTTCCTCTTGACTGGGTGAATGTCAGATGTTACCCCAAGCATCAAAAGGGTTTTGCCCACATCACAACAAAGTACGACGAGACAGAAATGTTTAAATAAGGCATCTAAACAACCCTGCACTAATTACACTAGAATGAGAAAGAAAATTAAATACCTTCCTTAAACCATCTTTAGGTAACAGTTTAATTCTGAACTGGATTGATGTAGACATTAGAGTTCCTCTATTACAACTGAACTCCACTTGTACACCAAGTAATTACATGGTATCTGGCTGGGAAAGGTTGTGCAGTTATTGTAAATGTGCTTCCATTCCCTGTGATATTTTCATACCCATTTAGAAGAAGAAAACCTACAACTCCAGGCATTGCGTGGAAAAATCCACTCAAAAGTAGTAAGATGTAAAAAGGGACACACATCTTTCAGCAAAAAACACTGTGAAAGACCAAGCATTAATATTCTTCCTCCCACTCTTTTCAAACTATGTATTCTCAGTTTGCTCCATCCAAGGAACTGTATTTCCTGATTCACCAACACGGAATATAGATCACTCCAGCATTTTCTAGTCCTTCAACTGATTAACACCTTATGTGTCACATACCTGAAGGGAAGCTGAATTACACCCGTGACTCAGATTTTCTCTTCCTAGGATTATACACCTACAGCAGAAATGGATGCATCATGACTTTGTCACTGCAGCTAATGGATGTGTCTGTGTGTTGACAGTGATGTGAGTTATCCATCCACCTGTCTCCTGGCTGTTGGAGAGAGATCGGAATGACTCATCTCTGGGGTATCAAGTCACATCAGCTCCTTCACACAAGTTCCTTCTTGTTTCTTTCCTCTTCGAATTTTGCGCTGTATGAACAGGAAAATCTGAGACAATCAATCCCATGATTATGTTTTAAGGTGGATTAAGTGACTCTGTTAGAGGATCTCTCCTCCCTGCAGATGCCAATAGTGCAGCCATCTGTGTCAGAGCTGGTTGCTCTGGGCTTCCTTTTAGTCAATGGAGGCAAATAGGGCCTGATTCACCTTGGCTGGTTAAATATCAGCATTAGCATGAGGTGAATCATGTTATAAAAGTGTGTGTTCCCTTTCTGACTCCTGAGACAGCCTGCACAACATGCTCTGGCATCAATGACTGCACTGCAGGTAACCTGCAGTGATGGGTGATGCATCCTGCCCCAGGTGAGTCAGAAACAAGTGCACATGCATTTTGAGATCTGATGAAATAAGCTGTTCTGTCATCTAAGTGTAGTCTCCCTCCCCTCTCTACATGAATTAGAGCTCTTCCTTGTACTATATTTTTGCTGCATAGACAGTATTCAGGCAGCTCCACTGGATTAATTGGCTTAGGGAGGTATTGCGTGACAAATACAGGACAAAATGAAGTCCTTTTATGCCATATAAAAGAACACATTATCTGCTGAGACAAAATGCCCTAGGCAGCCTTCCCTTCTGCTCCTTCCTCCAATCAACACAGGCTTCGACTCTAAAGTAATACACAATCCAAATTTATAGTTGTATCAAAATAAGCTGAACACTCTTCAGCCTCAGGTCACCTTGGAAAGGCTCTCTAGAGGTGTTGGGCTGATACAGCTGTGCCAGTGCTCCAGTCTTGGGCTGTTCCCAATTCTGATGTGCAATAGGAAAATCCCAG
>NW_008670930.1:47352-49641 GCF_000695815.1 Acanthisitta chloris
CCCCAGGGACATGGGACACCCATTCTGCAGGTGGCAGGGGCTGCTGTCCCCTGTGGCAGGAGATAGCACAAGGGGGTGGCAGAACCTTTGGAAACTGCCCCGTAAACTGACTGGGGACTGATTTGACCTTTTGCTTTGCTGTGATTTCCACTTTGGTGCAGCAGCCCAGCACTGCAGGCAGTGCCCCTGGGAGCCCACATGTTGAGCTGTGTGCCCATCAGCACTGGCTTGGTCTTACAAAAAGATAATTGCTAGTTTGCCAATCTATGGGTTGACAGACCTAGTTTCAAAAGAGGCAACATTATATGTTCTTTTCAGGATCTGAAATGCTCCTTTGGATGGTTTCCCTGGGGGTTTTTGAATTCATTTATTGTAATTTATACATCCAGTAAAAGGATGGTATCTAATCCCAACTCTAATGACACTGACTACTTTTTAAACACAACTGTAGCATTAAACACTTTCCCTGGACACTCTGTCTGGGGAGGAAAGGAGAGAAAAAGAAGAGTCTAGCAAAGCAAAAAAAGCCATAACATTTTAATAACAAATATTTACTGAATCACATATAAGCCCTTTCAGGATTATAATAAATTTTAATGAAAATAGATTTAAAGAAGAATTAAGGCAATTTAAACACAATTTTAAAAGTGCAGCTTAGATAGGTAGGTAAAAAAGAGAAGTCTCACAGATTTCACAATAACTTTGCTGTGAAGCCTTGGACTAAATCAAACAATAGGTATATTCACTGAGGAACACCCAAAAAACTCACGTGTTGGAATTCCTGAAACGAACCACCCTGAGTATGGTGAACCCCAACAAATGCTGCTGTGCTGAGAACAGCCAGATTCAGACTCAATGACCTCCACTTCTGAAATGTGACATCCACCAATTTATGGCCATGCTGGTTTGGAGCAAGAGACTGTCAAAAGGGTTCTGTGCATAACTACACTTACATCGGAGTTAGCTGTGATGAATTTTGTTGAGTGCCACGTTATAAACATATTTATGTAGGTTTTCTTCCTTCTAGGCCTTTGAGAGCCACGTTCAGTTGTTCCATAACTCAACCTTCTCCTCTTTGTTATCCACCTTCATGGTCTGGAAAAAAAACTTCCTTCTTGTCTCTCTCACTCTTTGATATAGTCCCAGAGAGTCAGATATCTGTGAGCTGCAGTTTGCCTCCTGATGATAATAAAAGCTCCCAGCTCCAGCTGATGCTCAGGGCTGGGGATACCTCCTCCCTGCTCCTGACTCCACTACACCCTGCAGGAGCTGCAGCTCTGCCTGCTAATGATGCACTTTCCAATAGCATCAAAATAATGTTTTACAGTGTGGTAAGACTGACAAAATGTTTCAGCTAGGCGAGGCTGTGGGTGAAAACCACCAAGGTGTTGGGTGAGAGCAGAATGGTACAAAAGGCCCTCAAATCTTCCTTTCTGGCCCCTGAAATCATGCTCTGCAGGGCCTCATCCTGACAGAAAAGGCAGGAGCTTGCTGATGGAATTTTTGAGGAATTTCTCCATTAGTCTTAACGACCAGACGTAATTGCAGGAGATTTTGAACCGGGAACCTTGAAAGTTTTGACAAGCTCTATCCAACTTTTGCAGTTCATCTCAAGGACTAACATTACAATTAATGTCATTCTGTAGTTTATAGTTGTAATCCTGGAGCAAGAGCTGACGATTGTTAATTTTATTTGTTCTTTCTTTCTGCTTACCCATTATGTCAGCATATTTCATTTCTGCTATGCTTTCTGAAATCAATCTTCATTTTAATGTATAGTTCCCCATTGCCTTTTTTGCCAGTAAACAGCTGAAGATTTATTGTTGGCCTCTAACACACTGAATCCATTTATGATAGTTTACATAATCAGATTTTCAGTGCACTGTAAATCTGTCTTCAAATGCTTGCGTTGCTTCAGGACTGAACTGGTTAACTTTCTAAACTGTTTTTCATCATTTGTGTGCATTTCACCATTTTAAGGAACAGTTAACATGCTATTTTGGTGGGGCTTTAGCACCTTCTATGTGTCATTGATTATTTTTCCCCAATGGGGAATTTCTGCAAATGAATGTTGTATTTCAGAATAATAACTACTTTGGTCATAAATAGCTTCTAAGCTACTAAATGCCAAACTTTCTTGTGGCAGTAGGGTAATTCATCTCTTGGATATAGTGGTTGACTTCTGCAATTAAATGGAGTGATGAAATTTCACAGGGAGGAACAAACAAAACTGGCTGAAATGTTAACATGCAGATGGATGGTGAACCTCTGAAGCAGCTCTGGTGGGAA
>NW_008670930.1:49655-54111 GCF_000695815.1 Acanthisitta chloris
TCTGATGGGAAACAGGAATGTTCTTCCACAGGCTGCCTGTGTATGACACCCTTCTTTGAAGCTCTGAGGAGCATCAGGACTAATAAGAGCAAGACACAAACCCAAGTGTAAAGCACTGCAGTCAGGGTTTGAAATGGTTTCTTCCCACAGTGGAGGACCAGATTTGTTTGGAACTGCAATA
Organism: Acanthisitta chloris; assembly: GCF_000695815.1. Lineage (NCBI taxonomy): Eukaryota > Metazoa > Chordata > Aves > Passeriformes > Acanthisittidae > Acanthisitta > Acanthisitta chloris. Next base: position 49,837 of record NW_008670930.1, read on the forward strand.
ATAGGACAAGGGGCAAGGGGTTCAAATTGAAGGAGAGGAAATTTAGGCTAGCTATCAGGAAAAAGGTTTTTACTGTGAGGGTGGTAACACACTGGCCCAGGTTGCCCAGGGAGGCTGTGGCTGCCCCAACCCTGGCAGTGTTCACAGCCAGGTTGGATGAGCCTTGAGCAACCTGCTCTGGTGGGAGGTGTCCCTGCCCAGGGCAGGGGTTGAGACTAGATGATCTGTAAGGTCCATTCCAACCCCTAAAATTCTATGATTCTATGATTTCTTCAAGTATGGTGGTTTACTCTGCCATATCTTTTTCCAGTGGGACACAACAGCAAGATGTAAGCCCAATGGAAGGGCCTGGCAGCAACTGGAGAAGCCACTAGAGGAGCCTGCCTGAGTTACCCAGCGATGTGTTGCTTCACCACGCTGGGTTTAAAGAGGCTTCAGCTGAGTCATAGCTCAACAGACCATGTGCCACCTTCCCATGAAGAAACTGGAGGGTGAAGCCCCTGAGCAGGTGCCAACCAGACTGGAGCATGGAGATAGAGCTGGAGCTTACTTGCATTTGCAAGGGTGAGGTTGACCAGCAGCTGATCCTTCACTGCAGCTTGGTATTTCTTACTCTCCAGCATGAGGACAGCTCTGTGGAAGCACAACCCATTTCACAAGCTGAGTTGCTAAATTGACTGCAGTAAATCAAAGAAATTTTCTCATCATACCTTCTCATAGAAAGGAGACTCGATACCAAGCACTTTGAACCTGGTTTATAACTGTGCACACTGGGGCATTATTAAATCCTTTTCGAAACTGAACTGGTGTGGAGAGTGGAGAAAATTGCACTTGGATGGAGCTTGAGAGTATAGACAGATGTCAAACACAAAGTGTCCAAGTTCAAGGCTGGGAGATAACAGCTTTCCAATGTCACAGCTGGCTTCAGTTATTCCCTGAGATAACATTACCTTGCAAAACTAAGCGTAAAGGATCGAACGATGATATGGATTTAATTGTAGCAAATCCAGTATAACTCAACCACAGTTGGGTAAGTATCACTTTGTTCACCTTATGACAATGGACAGGATTTAATCAAAACAGTCAAGCAAATGTCTATTTTAAAACATTTGGTGCAGGTAAACCCCTAGGTTTGTTTTGGAGATTTATTTTAGACACATAAGAGTTGCTTAGATGAGGAGCAAACTGGGAAAAGAAACAGGTGGTGTGGAAAGGATAGAATAGAAGAAAGAGCTAGAAGGAGCCAAGTTTGAAGTGAAAACTTGGTGAAGTCAGAGTATTTGTACCCCTGAAAACAAAAAACCACCTGACAGAGGCAGCTAAGCTGTAAAGGGTTCAGATGGTCCACGTGGACATCAAGCACTGCTGATGGATGCTGACACCCTGTCAACCTGATACCAACTGCATGGTGATATTTATGGGACTTCAGGATGATTTATTTTCTTTTTAAACTCAGGAACAAAACTCAGGTTATAAATCATGGCACGAGCACATTATTAATGTTATGAAGTTAAATACTCAAGAGTTTCAAAGCACTAGAAAGAAGCACATTTGTGCTCTCCATGCACTGTGGCCTTCAACCACACAGAGGACTCATACGAATGGCCCAGGCTCAACTGTGCTGGGCTTTCTCCAGTGTTTTACCTCACAGACACCTGTCCTCTAAAGCTGTGGGCTGTAGCACTCTGCTGAGTTCAGCAGTGCTGACAGGTAGGAAAATTGTCCAGGGAGTACCAGGTGACTTTATGGAACCTTCAGAGCAGGACAGCCCCATAGCTGTTGAGTGTTACATTGCCCTGTTAAATACAGACACAAACTCTGCCTAAACCCTTGTTGAGTAGTTTCTTGTGCTGGTGTCCAGGACTTTGCTCCTAGAACAACAAAAAAACCAAACAGTATATTGCTTAATTGAGAGTATATGATCCTTATCAACTGGGTGGAGCAACACCATGAAGAAAGGGAGAAGGTCAGCACTGCACAGTCCCTGAGCTGCCCACTTTAGTCCCCTGTTCCACATGTTAAGCCATAACTTTGCCCTTATAAAATAACATCCAAGTTTCTCCCTGGCATTGGTTCAAGCTGGATGAAACCTTGTTCTCTGTCTGTGGGATGTGAACTGTGCTAAGGAGTAGTATGTTATACCTGAGGCTGTGCATGTGGCCATGCACTCTGCCCCAAGGGGGCTGCAGGTAGGTGGGCTCTGAGTGGAAATTCTGATTGCTCACTCTGCTCTGTTTGCTGGGGTTTTGTTCTTGTAAGGGAGTTGTATATTATATCACCGAGCACTGAACAGATTGCCCAGAGAGGTTGTGGATTTTCCCTCACTGGAGGTATTTGAGAACCATCTGGACACAACCCTGAGCCATGTGCTCTAGGATGACCCTGCTTGAGCAGGGAGGTTGGATTGGACCATACACTGTGGTCCCTTCCAACCTCACTGATTTCTGTGATTCTGAAGTGGTCTCTGGAGGACTTTTCAATGTGATTGGAGCATAGCAGCTGGAAAGGACCATCTGCTCACAGGATAATTATTTATTCCAGAAGAGAGATCAGAGGAATGAAGATATTTTTTACTGCCTTTTTGTATCAGGAATGTTTCTAACCAGATACAGATCTGAGTTAGATTTCAAAATTCACATACACTTGAACTTCAAAGTAACCTAAATCAGGCTGCATGGTCAGGGACTGAATATTCAGTCATGGCCATGCACAGGGCTGAATATTCAGTTTCCTTGAATCAAGGAAGAAGAAAGATGGGCTTGGATAAAAACATGTGCAAGAGAGAAAGAATAATTGATGGAGTTGGAAGCTGCATTATGCAGATCTGGGTTCAATCCCTGTTTCCAGCTCCAGCAAACACAGAAAGGCTGTTCCCAGCTTTCCAAATCAGACAGACACACTGTATTCATGGATTTGAATCATTACTGTGTGCAGAGAGCTCCAGCTGAACATCCACAAAGTTAGGCTCCTTTTGCAGAGCACTGTGATACGAGGGGACTCACTGTCTTGTGGGATCTCTAATAAGCCACGTTTACCCTGAGCCTGCTGGTTGCAATCTCATCTGCACAGATCTGTAATGGAGCTGTTACATGAGTGATTGTGGGATTTGCATTTTTGCACATATGGAAAGGTGGAGCACACATTGCTATGCAAGGCTAACCGTGAAAATTGGAGCTGGAAGGAAGGAATGTGGGAAGGAATTCACTCTGAAGTGAGAAATGTGAATTTTGATAAGGGAAGCACCATCAGTCATTGCCTAATGAGCATAAAATGTATTCTGATACTCCATAAATGTAGAAGGCTCTCTGGTAGGATGATGACAAAGCAATGGCACTTGGACCTTTTATAGGAGGCACCTGGAATGACTGAAGCTGCAACTTCCCAGGATGCTGAGCCACTTGAGCAGCTCCCTGCCCAGCAAGGAGACCCCTCAAGCCATGTGCCAAAGATCAAAACATCTGCCCCAGAGACACAGGGATTGAGGTGGTGCTGAGCGAGGGACATGCTGCTGGCAGACTGGGTTTAGAGCTCTTTCACACCATGTGTTTGCTGAAACACCACATGTACATCATGAAGAGCCTGTTCTACTTGAAAAAGAAAGAAGAAAAGATGTAAATTGGATGTCCTTCACATACGATTCTCTGATCAGATAATATATTGGTCAGCAATAGACTTCCTGCCTCTCTACAGTATCCAAGACTTAAATCAGCTACTATTGGGCTATAAATTTGAAGTTGAGGCTATAAATTTGAAGAGACAGTTGAGGTAGAGTTATGATTGGCAAACCAGCCCTTGGACCCACTCAGTCAGAACTACATCTAGCAACAAACTCATGGCAGGGATTTCAAATAGTTAAATAAAACACAGCCAATGTAACAGTGTTTGTGCTCTCCTGTTTGCTGAGCCTTCTTCTCTTCTCCCCAGCCAGAAGATTCTCAAATTTAACATTTAAAGTAGAAGTGCTCCTGTAATTTCTTGACACATTTAAATGCATGTGTAAATGTGATTTCTTAATTAACGATGAAGCTGAGCAGTTTGCTGAAGATGTCTCAGTAGAAAGTTTTTGAAGTTGTATCTATAAACAAATTGTAAATCTCTTCAAATCCATAATTATCTGTCACAACTGATGAGCACTGAAAATATCTTCCAGGATGTTGTTAACCCTTTAGAGCTGTTTAAACTGTGTGTTGTTATACCTTTGTAACTTCAAACAGGGAACGTTAATATGAAGTTTATATTCACCACATGACTCTGTGAACTAGTTTGAAGGGAAAG
>NW_008670930.1:54127-54829 GCF_000695815.1 Acanthisitta chloris
TCTGGAGAGCTGATGAAAGCATACTTGCACAGACAGTGTGAGACACCCTGCACACTCCTCTGGGTTGTCCCTTAACATGAATGGCAAGCTGAAAATTCCAGTTGGCTGCCTCAAATGCCAGCTGTGCCCACAGGCTCATCTCTCAGCACTTCCCTACCTCTGAGAACTCCAAAATATGCTGAATAAGCTGTGGGCATCACCCTTTCTAGTGCTGGAAGTTGGGGGGTGAGAAGGTGACTACATAGCACCTACTCCTCCATCTGGAGGTTATGCCTGGGGCAGACCAGTGCAAGCCTGATGCATCCCCTGCCACCCACCTCCAGAAGGTATCACCAGAGCTGTGATACAATTTCATTACATTTTTTAATTACTATTAGTATAAAGTGCAAAAATATTGTCCTAGCTTTCAGATTTTTGACTAACATGAAGACTGTGAGAAGAGTGGGTAGAGCTGTTCTGGGTGTCCTGCCCCAGTGCCCCTCAGCAGAGATCCTGTTTGTCTCTTCTTTCCAGATGGATATTTGGAAGATACCTATCTCAGTTTCATCCAATCTGGCTAATGTCACACCTCTGACAGCATAGCCACCCACAGATACTCTGAGCAATTGGCCAGACATGTGCCCTGCTAAGTGTGCTATGCCTGTTGCAGCAGAGTTCACTTATACCCTTAATTAGAAGAGGGTGAAAATCTGGCTGCTGGTT
>NW_008670930.1:54854-61846 GCF_000695815.1 Acanthisitta chloris
TATGGTGTGGTTTGATCCCCTCTGGCCCTGGTCAAAGCTGGGATCTGAGCATCCCTCCTGCAGGAACATTGCTTCAGGATCTGTTGTGTAGCTCACACTGCTCACATGTCCCTGTGCAATATGGGCTGCTCCAATCCTTGGGTTGGATGATCCAACCCTTTGAAGACTGTTAAAAAGCAGGCACTGAAATGTATTGCTGTGTATATAAAAATGGAGTTACAGAAACAAATTGCACCTCAAAACAAGGATATTTCCGACAGATATATTCCTCAATTAATGCTATTTGGACAAGTGGTGATAAAGTGAAAATGACAGCACAATCTCCTTCTACAACCTCACTCTTCAGACTTTTGATAGCAAAATAATTTAACATTTCAGGAGAATTTTCCCCAGCTAATCCCTGGCCTTGAATGTGCTGCAAAAAAACATTACAGTGTGTCCAAATAATAAGAATTACTGCTGGCAGCACAAGGAGGAGCTCAGCGTCAAGGACGACATCCAGTTTTATCATGCTCCCATGTAGCCTGTTAAAGATAATAAAAAGAGACTACTCCAACCCGAAAAATTTTGTTCATCTCTAGTGTTTAAAACAATAACCTCAAAAATAATCCTGAAGGCTCAGAGATGGCACAGGCCTTTGCATACAGTAAATATTTTAATAGGTCATTTTCTAAATTTATTCTTGGCAGACAAAACTTACATTTTTTTTCCTAGGTTTGTTTTGCACCCTAACTATTTATTTTGGGTTGAGAAGAACTGCATGATGCATCTTCTCCATTCCTGAGACTACAGTCCAATGAAGCAGATGAAACACTAACAGTAGTGGCACTCTTTGTTCATCCTTTAGTTCATCTCCTGTGCTAGGCTGAGCAGAATACTCTTTCTTTTAAGCTTCCAGGTAGTAACCAACCTGTGGAACTTTTGATTTCTCAGCCTGAGCCCCCAGCCCTCCCCAGCTCCTGCCGTGGAGGGACACTGTGGCACTGCCAGCATTGCCCAGCTCAAAGAGCACACAATGGCAGGAGGAGGGAACTGAGGTCTTTGCAGTGCCAGAGCATCAGGCATTTCTTCCATGAGGCAAATGTGGCTTTGTGGTTCAGGAAAATTTTCCTTGAGTTTTTAATTGTAAACCAAAAAGCCATACACGGGATTATTTGGAGAAAAGGAGCCGAAGTCTTAATTTTAGAGTAAAAAATGCACTTTCAGAGGGAGTTTGTAGATTTGTGGCTGAAAGACATGATGTGTGTTAATGCACTCGAAGTGGTGGCACAAACTTGTTTTGCAGAGACAGCAAAGCAAGGCTGAAATGAGCCCTCCCTGAAGACAGCAGCCCAACTCCTGTGGGCCTCGAGGAACTGGGATTTTCTTTAGGGATGGAGGTAGCTGAAGATCAGAGGCGGATGAAGTTCAGAGGTGGAAGAAGTTCTCACTCATGTTTCTGGCAAAGCACAGCCACTCCTGGCTACTTCCTGAGCTGGAATCGTAACTCTTGAAAATCTAGCCCTGCCAGAGGGCAAACTCAGCCTGCCTGCCACCTCTGTTTGCATCCCCTGGGTGTGAGTCCAGGGATGCTGCCCAAAGCAGGACACTGGGGGCACATGGAGAGGGAGGGGGCAGAGAGCAACTTGCAACACCTCTGCCTTTCCCACCTGCCAAGATGGGATATCTCAACTCCACTCACCACTCCTTTCAGTCGGTGTGTGTGAGCAGGGAGGAGTCTCAACCCTCACCCCATGTCTGGCTGGTGAAGTGGAGGGAGCCCCTCTCTCCCAGGCTGTCGAGGGGCAAATGAGGGAGGAGCATTTATGTAGGTCATGGTGGTTCATAATTATTTGCTGGAGGACAGGAGAGTATGTATGGAGGGGGAAGGACAGAGCGACCATGCTTTGGAGATGAACTGGATTACATTCTCAGGCAGCTGGCAAGGGCAAGAGTGATCCTGTGACTTCACCTCCACCAGCAACACCGAGAAAAGCATCAGCCAGATAACCATCTGAGCAAGTTTGCTTTAAAGCTGTGTGAGCAAAGCTGAAGTGCTGGCACAGGTTGAGGATGAAGGAAGGAGGGGCCCAGCTGAGCCCACAGTGCACACACAGGGAACCCTGTGGTGCCATAGTTGCAGAGCAAACACCAGTTCCTTCAGAAAACTAATGCCTCTCTCATGCACATGGGAAAGGAAAATCAAAGCTGATTTTCAGAAAAAAAATCTTTTTGTCTCAAATTTTTGTAATTCTTGAACTTTTGAGTCTGGCAGCACTGTGGTTTGTATGCCTTCCACCTTTCCATAGGTTCTCCATAGTTCCAGCAAGAGAACAATGTCTGCAGAACTGACTAAGGAATGAGGAAATTGACAGTAAAACAGCCAAGAAACAAGGCAGCAAATTCACTGTAAGTGAATGAAATGCAGGATAGGTAAGTAAACAGAAATAACATGACTCAGTGCCTGACAGATCTTACTGTGAAGTTGGTAGGGTCCATCCCCACCACAGCTTTATTGCTGTTGGCAAAACTATTCTAATCTCTGTGTCATCCCTGTGCTCAGTGTGGCTGGAGGTGTGCTGGCCTGGCACACTGCAGCAGGAAGCAATCACCTGCATACCAGCCTGTAGGGATTTCCCCCAGTGTCCCCAAGTTCATCTTGTTAGTGTTATCTGGAAGTTCAGGACTAAGGGTACAGCTCTGTCTCTGTATTGCCTTCTATATTCTTGTATTCCTCTGCCTGTTGCACATACAGTTCCCAGCACATGCTCCAGATCTGGCATTTACAGCTCAGTAATTCTCTGCAAGTTTCCTTGAATGGGGATGCCAATATTACTTGACCATGCACTTTGACACCCAAGATAAAAGTCTACCTTCTCTTCTGATTTTTCCATACCTGCAAGATCATAAATGTTCCTCCTGTCCATAGGGAGTGCTGGCCCATAGCTTTAATTGGGCTCTATGATTCTGCCTAAGCCTGGTGCTGGCCCACAGCCATGGCAAACAGAAATGCTGTACAGAGGGGACACAACCAGACTCAGTGTATGCTCAGTGCATCAACACAAGGGTGTGCAGGGGCTGGACATGGGGCTGAGTTTGGGGACATGCCCCCTCCCTTGTGCTGCCACAAGGATGCAGGATGTGGCTTAGCAGAGAGTGGAGGGAATGGGCAGGGAGAAGCTCTCCAAATGAGGGAAGAAGGACATTAGGCAAGGATGGGGCCTGGGGCAAGGGCCACGAAGGGAGAGTGTGGTTTGAGGGGTGACAGGGGTAGAATGGGCTTTGGGGACGGGGCAAGAAGCCTAGGGAGGGAGACTGGAGAGTGGAGTGTTGGTGTGGGATGTTACAGGTGAGAATGTTGGGTGGGTTGGTGGTGGTTTGAGGGATATGAGCGGTGTGAGGAGCTCTCTGTGTCCTGCCCAGCATGAAATAGGAGGGTCTGTTACAGAATCACCCAGGCCAAAGACCTGGGGTGGAAAACTTCCTGGCCTCAGGTCCAGTGCAGAGTGATTGCAATGGATTGGAATGATTTCTCCCCTCTGGGAGTTGCCAGCTCAGATGTTTCAAGACCCTGTGGTATCCATGCATACTCTGCAAACAGGAAACCATCCGGTCTGTGGCAGAGCCCAGAGCTGGTTATCTGCAGGCAGAGGTCAGAGGGCAGGAAAAGGCTCTGCCAGAGTGTTGGGATGGTGTGATTGCAGCCATCAGCCTGTGTCACGTAGCACGGGGTGCGTCACACGCGGAGACTGAATGCACAGTGAGGGCAGTGGTGGGACTGTCACCCCAGGGGGGACCAAGCTCTAGGCATAAGGACCTCTGCTGTCACCTCCTGCCACCAATCCCTCATCCTTTGGCTGATTTCTGGGGCCAATCCAGTATTTTGTGTGTCTTGCAGGAACTGGCAGGCTTTGACACTGCAGCTTCTGCGCTTGGACGGGCGATGAGATGATGAGGATGACAACTGCCCTGGAAGGAGGGATTTAATGCACCCTCCCAGTACCTCCCAGTGCTGTGTTAGTCACAAAGGTCATGTCTATTAACAGACAGAGCTGTAGTGTGTGGCAAGTGGGTCACATGTAACCAGCTTCTTGTTTCCACCCAGTAATTCATGCTAAAAGGGAAGTAATGTAGAGTCACAGTTTCTCAGGGACCTGAGGTCTCAAGGCAGGGAATGCTGCTTCCATCCCATCCACTGGTTAACAGGAACAGGGAGCTGAGTGAGGAAGCTACCAAAAGGCTTTTCCTATATAAACTATTTACTTATATTCCCCAAGAGGACATGAGAGCAAGAAGTGAAGCAAGAAGCTTCAGAGAAACTTTTCTCCTACTGCCTTTCCATTAACAAGGAGAGAGCTCTGGCAGATCCTGCCCCATGTAAGCTTTTTAACAAGACCTCCTCAAATCATGTGTTGGGCATCCATGTGTCACTGCCTGTCTACACAAGCTAGAATTGCCTGAGTAATGGAAATGAAATGAGAAAACCCAACTCCTGCTGCGGAGCGTGTCCGTAGGGCACAGGCTTGGGTTGCTGCCTGAGGAAGAGTTGGCAGCAGCCACCACAGCTGTGGGGAGAGGTTACCTCCCTGGTGGTGGTACAACTGTTAATACTGCTATGTGGTAAATGAGATCAGAGAACTGAGCTGGCTGGAAAATAATTTGGGTTTTTTTTCTCTCATTCAGCTGGGTGAGTTTTCAGCCAGATCAGTTCCCCAGGCCAGTTCATGGTGCAGCTGCATGTTGACTTGTGGTGGCATGACATGAAGACAGCACAAAAATAGACCGAAGGCACAGATGGGAAAGACTCTTTCAAAAGAGAGTGCTCACCAGACTGCAGCCTGAATGACCTCCCAGGCTCCTCCTTCCTAACAGTGAACAAAAGCTCGGTTGGGCAATGCCCTCAGTGTTTGTGAGGCTTAGCACTGGGGAAGGTCTGCTCTTCTTCCAAACATCTGTCTTCATGTGCCAGCTCCCCCTCCCCTGAACATGTGCAAGAGGAGCAGATGTGATAAGGAAGGCAGACAGAAGAATAGATATTGAAAAGCTGGTTGAGACTCACAGATGTAACCTCCAGCTGCCAAAACACATCCTTGAATAGTGGGGATCAAGGAGTGGTCTATGTAGGGATGCTCAGCTTTGCAAACTGGGTAACTGAGCAGCATACAGGGGAGCAAACATCATACAAAGGTACACACAGAGATGTCAAACTGCACTGTCAGAGCCAAATTGCTGGAAATGGTTTTTTTTAGATCTTAATAGTGATGAGAAAAAACAACTGGAGTTGCTGAGGGCTAGTGCCATCAGGCTGAAGAGCAGGGACAGGCAGGGTGAATGGGTCAGATGTCTAAAGTTCTTCACGAGGTGCTGCATGTCCATCTGTGCACGCTGTCCTGGGTACACTGGGAGAAAACTGAGAAATCCTAAGAAATTGTGTGAGCAATCGCATTCCTTGGGTCTGAGAGGCTGGTTGGTTTCCTCACAAGCAATAGGTTTTACAGGAATCTTTTTGAGCCCCAAGCTGAAGGACATTTTTTCAGCAAGCCACTTCCCTTGTGCCTTTCCCAGTGCACAGCTGACGTGAACAGACATGGCACGTCACAGCCTGGAACCATTTCCAGCCTCGGTGCAGGTCAGCAGCTATGCCATGTCTGCAGAGCAATTTGGCACATTTCTAGTTTAACCCAGTTAATCAGATCAGCTTCTTAAAATGATTTTTTTTCCCCAGCACTCCAAGAAAAGCCATCTGCTTCATCTGAGGGAATAAAAGACTCCTCTCTCAAAACACTGACCGTAATGTGAGCACTTACTGAGAAACTGCATGCAGGAGTCATAAACCAAACAAACCAAGATCATTCTTACAGAAAAAAAACAACTACAGAACAGGAAAAGCTTATTTCAAGGTCATTACCCGAAATAATTGTTGTCTGTGTGAGGAAAAAATAATGATATTTAGGAATGTTCCCTGGAATGTGAAGCATTCTTGGGTTCTGGGAAGAAACATTTATTTTGCTGATTAATGCAATAATCAGTGCTTTGAGTAACTAATGAATGGTGGTTCCTTCCATTTAAAAGGAACACTTGAAGGCTGTGTTTCTTAAACCCTCATACCCCTAAGGAAAATTGAAACTCTTGGCCTTTTGGGGGGGCTTTGCACCTTGCCTTGGGGCCATGACTCTAACTTCTCACTAGTGGATTATATCACATTTGAAGTGATGTAGATGCAACACTGCTTATTTCAAAGTGCTTATTAAAAAGATTTAAAAACTAACTGTGCTGTGGGCAATACCTACATAGTAGTTATTATTTAGGATCATGCAGAGTCTGCAAAGGAATATCTCTAAATTCCAAATTTCCTTGCATCTGATCAGGGCTGAAACCATTCAGATCTGGCTGATAGATAGCAAACACAGATAAACTGCAAATTCTGCCTGTACAGACTCACCTGTGCTGTGTCTCCTGTTATCTTGGAGATATTCTTTGACCCTGAAACTCCTCACTTAACTGCTTGCCTTTATGTCTCTAGGGCTTGATTTGCTGGAGTCAGTGGAAGTTTTGCTTCTGATTGCAGTGGGGCATGTCTGGGCTCAGCCCGAGCATTGATGGAGTTGAAACTGCAGCTTTTCTTCTGCCTCCTTATCTACACCTTTGGACTGCAGTTTAACTGTGCCAGTTTCACCCAAACCCCTGACTTCACCTCCTGTTGTGCTGCATGCTGCCACCTTAGCTCCCTTTGGGGTCCCCAAACTTACTTGAGTCCTATCTTATCTATTTTCTCTGTTACCTGTCGTGGTTTAACCCCAGCCAGCAGCCAAGAACCACACAGCTGCTCACACACTCCCCCACCAATGGGATGGGGGAGAGAATCAGAAGGGTAAAAGCTAGAAAAGCTCATGGGTTGAGATAAAGACAGTTTAATAGAGAAAACAAAAGCCACACACACAAGCAAAGCAAAGTAAGGAATTAATTCACTGCTTCCCAAGGGCAGGAGGTGTTCAGCATCTCCAGGAGAGCAG
>NW_008670930.1:62047-77828 GCF_000695815.1 Acanthisitta chloris
GGCCTTGGCTCTGTGTGAGCTCTGCTCAGCAATAATCTCTGCATTATCAACCCTGTGCTCTGCACAAACCCCAAACAGAGCCCCATACTAACCACTGTGAAGAAAGATAACTCTACTTCAGCCCAAACCAGTACAAGGTAAGAATAGCTGTGCTAGTTTGGACCATCTAACCCTTCCATCTACTCTGCCTCCAACAGGGGCCATGAGCCGATTCATATCAATCAGTTACTGCAGCTTCCAGCTATTTTCAGCTCAGAGGATTTCCTGTACCTGCTGTGGCTTTCCTGTGGCATGGACCCCTTCAAACACTTGGGTGAGCTTGTAAGCATCCTTCATTCTCAGCATACTTTGGAAAGGACCTCCTTGGCAGATCCACTGCCTGCTGCATGACAAACTTCTTCCTTCTGTTTGCTTTGACCTTGGCTCCTACCAGCTTCATTATCTGGTCCCTCATTGTCCTGGAGACAGTCAACACTCCACCCCTATCCACTGTCTCTGTGTAATTAATGATTTCACAGCTTTCCCTGTACAGTGTCCCCCATCTCATCTCTTTTCCAGCTTGAGAAGCCTTACTGTCCTGCACTGTTCCTTGTACACAAGTTGTGTCACACCTTTGCTCATCCTGGTAATCCGTTCTGAATCTTTTCCATCTCTTTATCCTTTCCAAGGGCCCAGAGCTGCACAGAGTATTCAAGGTGTGGGTGCAAGATGGAATTATGCAGCCACATGGTGATGTTTGCCTCTTTATTGGCTTTTCCTTTTGTAGTAATCCCAAATATTTATTTGTTCTTTGATTGTTGCTGAGTAGTGTCTAAGCAGTTCTATCAAGGCCTCTCTCCTGAGTAGCAGCAGTGAGCACAGAAACCATTATTTATATGTGAAGCTGGAGTTGCTTCTCCTTAAATACTTTAATTACTTTACATCTGCCTAGAGTAAATTTGATTTGCCATTATTTGGGCTGGTCATTCTCTCTTTTAAGGTCCTCCTTGAGCTCTGCACCATCTGCCTTCATATTCCCTACCAATAACTCTGTATTACCATTAAAGTTTTTGACCTCCCTGCTCACCTTCTCTTGCTGCTCTCTGCTCTGGCTCTCCTCTGCTGCTCACCTCTCTGCCTCTTCCTTGCTCTCTCCACTCTGAATACTCACAGTATCCTTCAGATTTCTTCGCTTGGACCCATCATCACAGAATCATAGAATATTAGTTCTTGGAATGGACCTTACAGATCATCTAGTCCTAACCCCCTGCCCTGGGCAGGGACACCTCCTCACTAGATCAGGTTGTTCAAAGCTTCATCCAACCTGACTTTGAACACTGCCAGGGTTGGGGCATCTACTACCTCCCTGGGCAACCTATGCCAGTGTCTCACCACCCTCACAGGAGAAAACCTTTTCTAATATCTAGCCTAAATTTCCCTCTCCTTCAATTTGTGCCCACTGCTCCTTGTCCTTTTACTGCAGCTCCTAACACAGAGTCCCTCTCCAGCTTCCCTGGAGCCCTTTCAGATACAGGAAGGTGCTCTGAGGTCTCCATACAACCTTCTCTTCTCCAGGCTGAACAGCCCCAATTTCCTCAGCCTGTCCTCACAGAGGAGATGCTCCAGTCCTCTTGTCAACTCTGTGGCCTTCTCTGGACTTGCTCCAACAGCTCCAATCTCTCCATCCTTCACATTTGTCATCTGCAGTCTACACCATCCAGAAAAGCCATACTCTTTTTTTTTCATACTTTCTAGTAGCTTTGCCATGCAGTTGTAATCATGACAAATGGAGTTGTACCTAACTTTTTGTGTCTGGAGGGGATGGTCCCTGCTGCAAGGCCTGCTGTGAGAGAAAGAGGGGACAGGACAGGATGCTTCTGCCAGGCAACTGAAGCAACCTTTAGGAATTTCCAAAATTACTCACAATGTCATTTTTATTTTTTGAAGGCCATAGAAAATAAAGTTGTGGGTTTTGTTGACAGGAAGAAGAGAATTTATTATCCTTTTTTGACCCTAATGTTCAGCCAAAATTTGGATTGTTTCAGTTAATTCTCTAGTGTCAGGATTGTTTCAAAACCTAGCTGTTTATTTATGAAGAACAGGCACTGCTTTCTTTGGTGAACATGAGGAAACACTTTGCTTGCAGCTCCAAGCTCTTTTCCAGTGAGTTTCCATGCAGTTTGTACTACCAGGCAATACTCAGCAAAGTGTTTTGCCCCTATAGCTCAGCTCCTTCAGAAGACTGGAGTCATGTGCCTGTTTTGGATGGTGGATCCTATTGTTCCGGGTAGTTGATTCTATAAAGGAAGCTAATTGTTCCCTGCAGCCTAATGGAAATGAATCAGGCTGCAATACCTTCTGTTTCCAACAAGCTTTAACATGATTGATGATGGAAGGAACTTCATAAGGAGCCAGTGGTCTCCGAGTTGCGCTGATGCTTCAAGGAGCATACTCAGTCTCAACACTCTTCTTCACTACTGTCTTTCACCAGCAAAGCACAGTTCAGTCATGCAGAGTCTTCATCCCATAGGCAGCCCAAGCCTTGCACTAGTAATAACATGGAATTCTACCACTGGACAAAATTTTAACCAGGCTCAAGACTTGGCGAGGTTAACCTCCTGCTTAGGCTTCCCAGTTGATACTAATACTTTGCACTTTTCCTTGTTTACAAAGATTTTTAAGTGGACTGTCTCTAATGAAAAGGCTAAGGAGATAAGGAGTTAATCTGGAAATTAGCATTGGCTTCAGTGACATTCAGAATTTGCCACATCCTTTTTGCACGACATAAAAAACTTTCAATAGATCTGTTCAGTTCCAAAAAATGCATGTGGCAACAACTGACTCCAGCTCCTGGTAAAAAACTTTCAATAGATCTGTCCAGTTCCAAAAAATGTATGTGGCAACAACTGACTCCAGCTCCTGGCTCCAGACCTTTGCTGCTCCTCCTTGTGGAAATATCTTGTTTCTTTCCAGTAATTTTTCTCATGGGCATGGTGTGATTTTTTCTCTCTCCATTCAGACTAGTCCATACTACAGATCTGAGCACATCTCTGAGCACCTGAGGTAAGTGACACAGTGAGCAAACCTTCTGTAGCCTGCTCACATGTTTATGTTGCCTAACATCACTGCTCATAGCCACACTCAAACTCAGCCTTACAGACCAGGCAGGTCTTATCACTGTAATTTCCATGCTTGGCATAGTGTAACCCAACTCATTGCACAGCAGGAGGGGCAGCATCACTCCTGTAATCCAGGGATGCTTTGTTCAGTGCTCAGGCTTTTTCTGAGCTATCCTCTAGAAAGACATGCTGGAAGAAGCAGCAGAGAGGATGTGCTAAGAGCAGCTTTCTGCAGAGGACACAAATGCTTTTCCTCAAGAGACAGCACTGCTTTTCTTGTTATGACTGTTGCTTCTCATGCTCCACTTTATGACAGGATATATTTCCAGCATGTTACCTCTCATGGCAGTGCAGCAGCTTCCTCACTCTGGTGCTCATCAGCACAGGTGAGAAATGCCCATGGGCAGCATGATGGGCTGTTACAGGCATCTGAAAGCTTTCTCTTGACTGTAACTTTGGTTATTACTCCTTCTGAGGTTTTTCTTTACCTCCAGCATCTCAAAGAGCCATTGTCTGTCCAGGGAGAGTATGTTCCAGGCTCCCTAACACAGAGATGCTCTGAGAGCAGGGTGCATTACACCCTTTTCCACATAAAACCCCAACAGTGAGACCTGGGCAGCTTTCTGCATGCATCATACGTGTAAACTCATGGTTAACACAGGCTGAGTCAGGGTTTGATGTGTCAAACAGATCTTCTGGGCAGCTGGAGGTGAGCACACACAACCTTGTGAAGTCCCCAAAAGCTCATGAGTTTGTCTCAGTGATTCTTCAATACATCCTCCTGGACTGATGGGAACAGGAGCTGTGAGCTACAGAAAATGCACTCTTTCTGCAGAAGCTGTTTATGACTGTCATCCTCACTGCCTTGCAGAGTGCTCTTGTGGCAGGAAAAGCCTAGTACCTGCCAGACTGCTTCTGCATGAGGAGCTCTGCCAATGGGATCCAGGTTGTACCCATGGAATAATTCTTCCCTGGCACAGCCCTGATGTTTATAACAAGTGAGCATTGAATTTAGGTGTCTATGCAGGTGGGGATGGGACCCTGGGCAGACAGCATTTTTTGAGAATACACTAGTCAGTTCTACATCCAAGGAGGGAAGGAAGCTGTGGTGTTACCTGCTGCTGCTAAACCCCCACCACCAAGAGAAGAAGGGTGTAAATGAAATGAGACCCCTTGATCTAGGAACAAATGACTGGTATTATCCAGGCCATGTGAGAAAACTCTCCAGCAGAAAGTGGGATAAGGGCCTGTGTTGCAATGACTTCCTATAACAACCACCAGCAACTACTGTTCCAGCTTTTCTCTAGTAATCTCAGGCTTTCCAGCATTTACTAACTAGACAAAAATCCTTTCTTTGGCTAAAATTTGACACATGAAATAGGAATTTATTAGGAATAATATTACACCTTTTTCCACTCCAAGAAGTCTGATGGTTTTCTGTTCTTGTTTCATGGATTCCTATTCTCATTTGGGGGATTCCTTATGGCTATTGCAAATGTAAGAAGGATTCAAATCATATTGACATTTTCTTATATTTTCCCATCTCCAAGAGCTTTATTAATGGACTTAGATAGCTTGTCACTTCTTAATCTCTGTGTATCATGCAAAAAAGAGGTCACTATTGTATGTAGTCTAGTTTCTGTTTTCATTTCTTGCTGACTTATCTCCTCTTGAGTGTGGGTTTGCAGCAGCTGCTCTGGCTGGCAGGCTCATTACCCATAACCTACATCTGCATTTGCACAATAAACTGGAACAAAAGCAGTGGATTCAACATGTCTTTCTGGATAAAAGTGGACTTAGCTTTTTATTGCTTTTTCCTTGGGTGGAACAAGCACAATGGCACCATATTGTTGTATGTCATGTCTCTGTACATCATGTGAGCACCTCTATAAAACACAAAGCAGTGGAAAGGAGTTCCAGGTGGCATCACACAGCCCCAGAGTCCTTTGACTCTTTGTGATCCCAGAGTCCATCAGGGACATCTCAGACCTGAGTGGTATTATCTTTTCTTTAAAGTTTTGTAATAATGAAGAGACACAACACTGAAAAAGAAACAAACAACTTTGACTAACTTGAACTGGTACAGGGTAATGAGTTACACTGAAACCACTGGATAATTCCCATGGTCCTTGCTGCAAATATGAAAATGCAGCATGGCTTGTTACGTGTTCAGTTTGCACTCTAAAGTATTTTGTTAGAAACTAGTGACTTCACCTCTCAGATGCAATTAATAGAAGCATCCTATAGCATATGTCATGTAAACATCTGCAGTCCCCCAAACAATAAATAATACTCTATACATTCATTTTTCATTGCATTGCTGATTAGTTTGTCCTTAAGCTGACAACAAACCTTTAGTTGTTCAACTGTGAGAAAATCTTTTTGGTATCAAACAGCTGACAAAATTCACCATGTTTGTAAGTGGGCAAGCAGCTCTGCTTTGGTAGATTCAGACTCCACTAATGATTAGCTCTTGGTACACAATAACTTAGAGAATTTTTTTCAAAATTTGGCTTTGCATTTGCAATGCTTTAAGCAATTTGCACCATTAGGTTCATAAATAGCCACTCTTAGGCCAAAATCCCATATAGATGTTTTCTTTCAACTAGACAAATCTTCTACTGCAGTTTGAGCAGCAGCTCAACCTGAAGCAGAGGCCAGGAGCTCACAGTGGAGGGTGAGCTGGGCCAAGGACTGAGTCAAGCACTGCAGTGAAACAAAATGCTTGGTAATCTTTGCCCTTAGTGTGCAGCAGGCGTGAGGGAGTGAGCTCTCATCTGGAAGAGTGTTTGGAGAGAAGTAGCAAACATGCTGTAAATTAACACCCTCATTGACTTAATGAAAACCTTCCTGCCTTAACAACCTGCTAGACAGGGGTATGATTGATCCTGTTTCCCAGCAGTGCTCCCTACCATAGAGGAAATCTCTGTGCACCATGATGGATGGCTGGAAATAAGTTCAGAGAGAGCAGCTGTCCCAGCCAAAGACCAGGCCATATCCACAGCACTGGGATTGCTGGGTGCTGCACCTGTGTGTGTGCTGAAGCCTTGGGAGATTTGCCATCAGCAAGGGCACAGCTGAGACTTATTAAAAGGAACTGTGGTTTAAACAAATCATAAACAGCATCAGCACGAGGTAGTTCAGCTGGACTCAGGTCACTCTTTGCCTCTGAAGCTTCTTGTTACCAGGAGCTACAAAGATGTAGCTCCTTTCATGTGATGTCCTGCCAGGCTGGGTCACAAGAGCTGGGTCTACTCCTGTATCTACCCTGGGCCCTCCTCTGCCTCTCTGTGGGAGACACCAGTCCCTCTTCTTTATTATAAGGAATTCTGTGCAGTGAATTGCTAAACCATCCAGCATCTTGGCCATCTGGGGGACAATAAAAAGGCAATTGCTCTGTCAGCTCTTTCTCATGTCTCTTTTGTGGATCTGCACATATAATCTCACCAAGGGCTCTGGGCTAGCAGATTGTTTTGCTATAATCAATGACAAGTTTGCTAAAAGCAAGTGTCTTGCTGTTGTCATTTTATGTGTATTTTTGAGGGTTGCTGAGAGGTTGGGGATGCCATGCAGTGTCATCAAATGAGGAGGCACACAGAGGCTTTGGGTTTCCTTTAATATTGGTCTGAGTCTGCCCTGGTTAATCCTGACAAATATAGTTGTTTCCAGCAGCTTGGCTGGTAGGAGGGAACTGAGAGGATCAGTCCAAAGGTGGCCTTTGCTGCAGAGAGGAGCTGTTTTACACACAAGCCTTCTGCTGTTGCAGAGACTACAGGAAGGGCATTTCCTTCAGCTGGGGCAGAGAAGAGGGAGAAGGGGCAGGGAAAGGTGGTGGTGCTCACCTTGTTGATGTCCCATACAGTAGGTTGCAACCAGAACCTTGTCTTTGCATGAGATTTTACACTGCAAATATCTATTTCATGTTTGCTTTTCGATGAGGCAACAAGACCATTCTAAACAGCACAGTCCAGGCAGAAATTTCTAGTGTCCATGGACTCCTGGTGCTATTTCTGGCAGAGGTGAAGGGCAGACCAGGCTGCAGAATGAACTCATGTAGGCAGTTTTGTTTTTGGGAGCTGCTTTAAAGCATTTTGACAATATGCTTTTCTTTCTCCCTTGTGCCTCTCCTGCCTATAAACAGCAGGTTTCAGCATGCACATCTTCTGTGCTTGGACCTGTACCTTTAGAGCAAGTGAATTTTCTGCTGTCATTTTGCAGTTGCTCTGGGTCAATAATTTCTGCTGCTGCCAGTGTTGCTCCCTGTCCTCTTCCCTGTGCAGTGCAGATGTTGGGGAGCTGGTGGGGAGGCAGCCCTGATTCCCCATGACCAACTTGTCCCAGGATGGGACCCACACCAAGGAGGGTGTTTCCTGGAGATCTGAGGGGGTAAAAGAGAGGAGCCAACAGGCAAGTGCTTTGGTGTTCTGCTATGTTAGAGGTATTTCTGGTAGAAAAGGGTTATATCAGTAAATAGAGAATTCATAGCAGAAACATCAGTCATGAACCTTGTCTTGTGTCCCTGGGGTGAGTGGCTGTGCCAGATTTCCAGCAAGGGTTTCCTTGTGTGAGAGAGGCTGGAATGAAGGAGCAGGTAAATGTGTGAAAAGAAAGAAGCTGATGCAACATTTCCTCTCTTGAGCAAGAGGCAGCTCAGCTCTCCATGCAGCTTAACTCCATGTAGGTCCTGGAGCCAATATCAAGCACCAAGGACAGCCCAGGTGGGAGCAGAGGAAGGTGCCCATGGCAAGCAACAGCAGCAGGAGCTGCTCCCTTACCTCCCTGGCTGGTTTTCCTCCCCTCCTTCCCCTTCCCTTTAGGAAAAATACTGTTTGTCATTTGGTTCATACTTTTGGGAGTAGGGAAAATTTGTTCACTGAGCAGCAGTTTAGCTTAATTTTCCTGTGTTTCTCCAGAGAAGACTTGCATCAGGGCTATTTATAACAACAGTGTTAAATCTGTGGTCAGGCCTTGTTGCTGGCTGTGATGGCTGGCAGGAGGTTTGCCCTCTAATCCTACTTCTGTTTTTGCATCCCTTTCTCCCACACAGTTCAGGATGAAATGTTCTTTTTCAGTTCATGGCTTGGTTTTGTACTCTGGTGAAACAAGAGAAACACATGTGCTGTATAATAGTGCTTGCTTGTTCTTCATTAGATGTGATCACATGTGGAAAGTGTTTTCTACCTCCCTAAAAAAAAATAAAAATGGTAAAAGCAAGTTGAAGCCATACCAACCTAGAGGCAAAAGCTACCAGGAAGATAAAATGTCAACCAAACACATCAGGACTGAGTCACAGGATGTGACCAGGAGCAGCTCTCCAGCAGTGCAGCCTGCCAAGAAATCAGGTGCTGCCATCGCTGCTGCCATCGAGGTTTGGGGTTTTTTTTAGCTGTGTCACTTGAAACGTGGCCATGAGCATAATGTGAAGAGAAAGGCAGGGCAGAGGAGGGCAATGGGCAGCCCACCCACCAGGCTGTCTCCTGGCAGCTCCACCTCTGCCTGCCCACTGCCAGCTGCCTGCATCCACACACAGCTGTGTTTGAACATCTTTCTCCTCCTGTCTTCTGATGGTGCTGTTTCACAGAAACCTCCTCCTTTTGGCTGGTGAACAGGGAGAAGACAAGCATTCTCCTGGCTTTCTCCATTCCCAGGGATGGAGGCCCTCCAGACCTTTAATGGCATCTTGATTATCCAAATCCAAATTTCTTTCAAGCCTCTCTCTATTGGAATGAGTAATACCTCATGCATCAGATGTCCATGTTAGAGCCATGAGGATTTGGCGTTTGCAGATGTGCAGAAAGAAGTGCAGTGAAAGGAATCATTTTCTCAGTAACAGTGTCTACTGAAGGCTGTGTTTATGCCAAGCTGTGCTCTCACACTTCAGCCTGGACCAGTGTGCCTCCCATGACACCAAAACACACAAGGTGGAGTGTTTTTCAGTGGATTCCACCTCTGTGGACTTTCCTAATTTCTGGCTGCTGCTCAGCTCACAAAAGTGCCCAGGTCCAGACCAATCCTTGCCTCTGTGGTGTGTTTTCCCCATGTTGATGCCCATCAGGGGTGCCCATGAGGTTGTTTTGATTGGGGTGGTGCAACCACTGCTGCAGGATGGGGAAAAAATTGCAGTACCTCCAAATATGTTTGTTTTCTAAGCATCTGCCAGCTGTTTTTGGGAGTAGATAGTGTATGCCAAGAGCTTTCAAATCCTCCCTCTGCCTCACATGGGGTTACCTCCATCTGCACCAGGCTGGCACTGACTGACATTGTGCCAATGTTAACCCTTGAACTGAAAGAACCCCCAGAATGATGCTAATTCTAGGGCACCACTTGTAGTGTAGTTTGGCCTAGTCCTTAGCTGTATGAACAGTGAGACAGCAGCAATATTAGGCAGTGTAATAGTCAACCCTTACACCTCAAGAAGGATGTTTTCACTGCCAAGAGTGATACCATGACAGGTGATATTTTCAATGGCTGTTTTATAAAGCAACAGAAAGAAGGAGAATTTGCTTCTAAAGACATAAAACTGCCTGTCTGAGTGGGTGCAGAGCAGTGTGGCAGCTCCTGGCACGGTGACCTCACACCCAGCAGCTCCAGCTCATTCCCAGCCACAGACTGAGCTGCCAAATCTTATGGCCATGGAAGGTAATGGAAATTTTTGTGTTATGGAGTACATAACTCACCTGAGACCAAGCTCTGCAAAAATTGCTTAGCTTGCTTCACATGTTGCCTCATCTTGTAAGTCCTTCTGTGAGTAGGAAGAGAAAAATAAAAGGAAGTTATTTCTCTGGAATGCTTTGATGGCTATTTGTAAACCCCTTCAATTATTTTTTTCCTGTTCTGGAAGCCTGGAAGGCCAATATATGCTTTTTGTGGGGTATTTGCAATCAGAAAAGGCCATATCTGTGGAATATTCCTGTCTTGGACATGATTCCTGCCCCTCTGCTGTGTCAGAATTCAGCCCAGCTGGCTGCAGCCAACCCTTTTGGAACAACTATCAGGTTTGTACATCTGTTGGTTTGGGTTTTTTGAGCCTGGGTCCCCCCTCCACCTAGTTAATACAGAGAAGATTTCCCCAATTAGCCCGAGTGACTTACATCTTAGTCACTTCTGTCGGATACAGTCAGTGCTGGAAGGAAGGAAGTGGTTCTCAAGTTTTAAAGGAAAAATGAGCCTGCCCTCTAGCTGCTGAGAGCACCCTCATCCCTGCTTCCTTGGCTTTCCTCCAGCAGGCAGGATGGAAAATCTGGTTTGCTTCCTTCCTTCATGCTTCCTGGGCTCTGCTGGTCCTTGCCCTGCTCAGGGACTACAGTGGGTTTGCCACAATGTTCCTCTGCATGGACACAACTGCCTGGATGGCCATTAAATGATAAAGTATGACTGTGTGACTTTTGCACAGTAAAGCTGATTCTCCAAGCCACAGAGCAGCAGTTTATGGCATAATTTCACCTGTATTGAAATACGTAATTTCACCATCATGGTAAGGAATGTGTTCTTGAAGGGCAGGACCATCTCTTGCAGCCTTCGGGGGTCACATCACACCTAGGGTCAGCACCTGAGTGTAAACCAGGTGTAAGATAAGGAGCACATTGGTGACCACACTGAATTATTTTAGGGATGTCAGCACAGGTCAATGGGTTTTTTTGGCTGTGGTGAAGCCTGGAAATGGCCATTCACAAAACAAGGAAATTGCTCCAGGTGGTCTGAAAGCAAAAAATGGAACATCATTTTAGAAATGTTCAGAGTTGCTTTGGGGTTTTGTGAGGTTTTTCCTTTTTTTTTCCCCCTGGAAAAGTCAGAGTTTGTTGCAGAGAAAAGAAGCAACTCACTTTCAAGATGGGCTATTCTGTTTTCAAACATTTGAAATGAAAGACAAGAAATGAATATTTGGGGAAAGTGGCTTCTTTTTTATTGCTGTCTCTGCCTAATGAAAGTGCTGGAGATAACATAGATCAGGTCCAGATCCTTCCTTTTCCCAGAGTGACTGGGACACTCATTGCCCAAATATAACCATGATGAAATTCTTCCTTTCATAAAGGCAAATAGGTGCCTTGTGTCCCCTGACAGTGATCCTGGCTGGATCATCCCAAGGGACCTTGAGGGGCTGAGGTCTGACCTCTTCTGCAGACCCCATCTCACTTGGCTGGCAGCACTTTGGGGCTGATTAAAGCACACAGGTATTTATTAACACGGTGGTTAATCACTAAGGCATACAGGTATTTATTAACACGGTGGTTAATTCACTGTGCTGAGAAGGGAGAAAGACTAATCAAATTAACACTTTTGGAGACAAAACAAAGTTCTTAACCAAAACTTCCTGTTTCTTGAGGACTAATCAAATTAACTCTTTTGGAGACAAAACAAACTTCTTAACCAAAACTTCCTGTTTCTTGGTGAAATGGCCTGAAAGGCTATGGTATAACATCTATTGTCTGAATGAAAATGGTTGATAGGCACTTAAAAAGTAGCTGTTGAGCTGAACAATAAAATCCTCTCTCAGAGAGGATTTTCCTAACTTCTTCCTAACTTCTTGCGAGGATCATCCTTTCAAGAAGTTAGGAAGTGGGAAAGGGGAAGATCACTTTAAACCCTTCTGATATTTTTTTTTCTTGGAAAACTGGGATTTTAACTAACAGGAATTTTGTGGCAAGCCATCACTGAATGCTTAAAAGTAAAATGTACAACCAAATATTTAGTTAAGGTGGTGGTGCAGGGGGGTAAGGTGAGCAGTCAGAGGGGTTTGGGCTCCTTGAAGGCTTTAAGCATGATGTAAGGCAGGAGAAAGCTGTAAACACAGGCCAAGGTGGTGGAAGTTTCTTGGGGATGTTTGAGGAGGGAGAACTCGCTGGGGCTGATGAGAGGAGGCTCTGGGGACAGGCAGTGCTGGGGTGTGTTGTGGTGTGCTGTGCCTCAGCTCCCTTCTTCAACAGCAAGGTTGAGTCCCACGGAACACCTGGCACAAGTCTGTAAGTCACGTTTAATAAGGAATTTTCCACTTGGGAAGCCACTAGGTGGCATGTGAGGTGTAGCAGAAACGAAAAGCAGCAGCAGGAGAAAGAACAGACTCCTCAGTGGTCAGGCACTGCTGGAGGGACATTGTGGCACAGGAGTTACCTCTATGCTTATTGCAGTAACTTCATATTCTAACATGTCACAAATATGTGGGTCTTGTGGTTTGTCGTGGGGTTTTGTATATTTTGTTTGGGGTTTGGTGAGTTTTGTTCATTTGGGTTTTTTTCTTCTTTAACAAGGGAAAAGTTTGGGGGTTGTAGGACAGAGTATGTTAACAGCCATGAACCAGCTCACGGTTCCCCGTGAGGAGAGTGGGTCACAAAACACATCTTTGTTTCAATAGCTACAAACACCTTCTACAATGTGTTTTTGATTCACTCCCCCAGTGGTATTTCCAAGCAAAGCCACAGAAGTCTCTTAAATTCTCCCAGTGTAGTGTTGGCATATGCCAGCTTGGAAACAACCTTCTGAATCCTGGTCCTCTGGATTGCTTGGTCATGGCACAGAATGTTATTTTCTCCCAGCTATCCAGCTTGCAGGAATATTGGCATTTGGAACAGAAAACGTAGTTAATCAACTAATGGAATGATGTGTTGAAATATATGAAAAATAAAGGGTACTCCTACAAAAATGTGGAAGCATAAGTAGCCCTGCCTATATATAGGAGGATACAGGTTCTACCTAGTGATGAGTCCTGGCCATTCTCAAAGACAGAGACACAGAAGTGTTTTCAAAGGCAAAGTTAGGACTTAGGGATTAGGCACCTTATTTCTGCACTGGGCATCCTTGTACAACCACCACCAACCACCCATGAAAGTTGCAGGCTAGACGTGTGAAAGGTGAGGGCAGAGACATGTTCCCACTATACTGGTTGTAAAGAGAACCCTGTGCCTAATTTGATTAAGAATTACAGGCACCCATCATTATCACTGGACACAGCTTGCAGCCTTTGTCTTTCTGCCCCAGCCAGTATGTAGGTAGCATTGGCTGGATGGTGCCCATCTGGGACCTACATAGCTATCATAGAATCATAGAATTTTAGGGGTTGGAATGGACCTTACAGATCATGTAGTCCCAACCCCTGCCCTGGGCAGGGACACCTCCCACCAGAGCAGGTTGCTCAAGGTTTCATCCAATTTAATAATTTCCCAGTAGTGTTGCCTTCAGCTGATTTTGACAGGTTTCATCCAATCAGTTCCCCGTAGTGTTGCCTTCAGCTGATTTTGACAGTAAATGACACTACTGGCTGGATGCTGGTAGGTGAAGTTGAAGAAACACAAAGTGGGCTAGAGGAGAGGACCCCACACTGATCCTAAGAAAGGATGCTACAAAGGACTGACCAGGACCCCAGGTCTGAGCTGTGGCCATATACCATCTGACCTGTTCTGCAATCAGTTCCCCGTAGTGTTGCCTTCAGCTGATTTTGACAGTAAATGACACTACTGGCTGGATGCTGGTAGGTGAAGTTGAAGAAACACAAAGTGGGCTAGAGGAGAGGACCCCACACTGATCCTAAGAAAGGATGCTACAAAGGACTGACCAGGACCCCAGGTCTGAGCTGTGGCCATATACCATCTGACCTGTTCTGTAGGGCCTTGGCTGCATGAACTGGGCTTTCAAAACCCCAGCAGATATGAGCAGAGGGTTTTCCTGCTGCTAAACTTTCCAGTTGTGCCAAGAATTTTAGCTGAGCTCACACTGCTCAGCCCAGACTCTTTGAAATAAACAATCTTCAGGCCTCACTTTGGGAAAGAGCTTATTTCCTCACCAGCATCTGGTGTCCTGATCCAACCTCAGTGATGCAAGGCACAGATAGGGAAGGGCCCTGCCCTTTGGCCTCAGGCCAGGTCAGCAATGAGGACACACCTGCAGCTTTCTGTCAACAGGGATTGAATATTTTTCCACAATTACAACAACAATGTTTCCTTCCTAAAAATTTTCCAAAATGTTGGCTGAGAGAACTGCCTCGCCCTACACTCTCAGCCAAAACAGCCAACTTGTAAAACTTCTCAAAGCAGGGGCTGATCCAGGGTTTGCACTTCAATACTGAAGTAGAAATGTTGCTTAGGACTGTGGAAAAAGAATTAAGGCAGTGCTGGGGTTGGGTGACATTTCAGCAAAGCAACTCATGATCACATGTTTAATTTTCAACCCAAAGCTTTTAGTGCATGTTCCTCACTAAAGGGTTGACTTGGTTTTCCAGGCACTGTGTTGAGCTATGTGGTACAAAGCAGGTGCAACTCACCTGCAGAACATGGAGCAAGAATCTGCAGGTCTTATGGATAGGGAGGTCCATAATTTAAAGAATCAGAATGAAAACACACTTAAAAAAGATTTGGATGCATTCACATTTTGCATGTTGAGTGATGAAATGTTTTGAATGTTGGAATATTTTTGTTAGACTATGAACTACTTTTGGTAGTGCCAAAATACAACTTTCAGCCTTACCCAAATCAGCATTTACATATTTTTCCTATTAAATGGCACTGACATCATCCTGTTTTCTGGAGTTTCTGGGTTTCAACACAACTGTTAGAAAAGTTTGTGCCTCTTCTAGCAACAACTATTGGCTAATACAGAAACAGTTAACTTACCTGCAGCACAAGTTTGCTCTAAGAAATTCCCTCAACAGCACCATTTTAACAAAAGCTGCATCAGTTCAGGTATGTTTGAACTCTGGTGAGAAACTTCTTACCTGCAGTGTGATATATTCTGAAAGAGAATTACCATTACAATAAAATCTCTCCTCTTTTTCATTTTTTATCTACTTTACTGTAATTTCTGTCTAAAATTATAACTATCTGCTGAATTAAACTTCATATACATCAACCAATTTTAATTTTTTTTAAAATTAACCTTAATGAATTAACCTCTCAGAAGTTCACCTGGCACTTAAGGTGATTCTCATGGTGTGTTTTGGGCAGCAGAGGAACTGGGAGGTGTGTTAGCATGTCAAGCTGCAGCAGAGCTGAGTTCACCAGCAGCAGCCTGATTTCCCAGAAGCTTGGGCCAGTTTTGTGTCACTGTATCAGTGCCTTCTTCTGAACTTAGTCATAAAATAAGTGTGGGGGAAGCACAGTTCTTCTGGCATGAAAACTGTGCTCAGGAGTTTTGCCCTTTCTCAGTTTCCACACATCTATTAGTGCACGTGATGCAGTGTTTTACTGGAAAATTTAGGAGATTCGGGTTACAGTGTGCCAGGAAGGAAAGCAGTAAAGAGGAAGTCAAATAGTTCCAGATCCTCTAATTGGCCTTGAGTTCCTCTGCCAAAATGTGCTGCTCACACTGCCCTTTATTTTTAGTTTCGTTTATCATGAGATGGAAGAGCTGGACAGATACTGAGAAAAGACTCTGTGACTGTGCAGAGCTGCAGAAAATGGAAAGAGCCTTTATGTCCTGACACAGCACCAATACACAAGGTGAAGGAGGGAAAGACTCTTCTGAGTATGCAAGAAGTGACAGAAGACAAGACATTATTCCACTTGGAAATGTTATTCTTTTGTAACCTGTTATAAATGCAAACAGCACAACAAATTATATGTCCTAGTTAGAGAGTCAGGAACAAACCTCCTTAAGCCACAGACAGAAGTGAATGCATTTATACCAGCTCAGTGCAGTGACCAGATTTGCTGAAAAAATATTCTCAAGGGGGTTCTTTTCTTTTCTTTTCTTTTCTT
>NW_008670931.1:0-308 GCF_000695815.1 Acanthisitta chloris
CGCAGCCCCGACCGCCTGTAGGATAAACTCCGAGCGCGCTCTGGTATTGGCTTCAAGTCAGGAGTGTCTGGAAAAAAAAGTGTAAGGCAAGTCTCAGCCACCTGTCCCCGGGATCCCCGGCCAAGCGCTCTGGGCTCCCATTAATCAATGGATCTGCCTCTTGGAAAGTCTTTTTTGCATGTTGGACTTCCCCCCTGGGGCGATTGCAGAGCAGATTTGGGGACCTGGGAGCCCTGTGGTTATTTCTCAAAGCTGTGCTGGTATTGCCGGCAATTCTGAGTTTCCAAATCTGCTACAAAAGCCTTTAC
>NW_008670931.1:357-1448 GCF_000695815.1 Acanthisitta chloris
AGGAAAGAAGCTCTTTATGTTGCAGGTCTGCAGTCCTGCCCCTCTCCCCAGGATCAGCACCTCTCCCACCCCCCTGCTTCCCAAAGATACTGTCTAGCTGCTTTTCAAGGGAAATTAGCTTAGGGGAGGATATTTTTTCTTTCTTTTTCTTACAGACATGAGCTGCTTTGATTGCCTGGAAGCATGATTTCCTGAAACCTGCTCCTTGCTGGCTCTTGCAGTGAGGTTCACAATAAAACGTATTGTGGTTTTGAGCTGGGTTTTATTTAAGAAAATGCCATTCTGGGTTACTCTCTTTCATGAGGCAGATGGAGAAAGAGATGAAAGGCTGACACTTGAGATACTTCATTTCTGCTCTTTAATTGTGGGTCGTTTCTTTTCTGTAAGAACAGGCGTCTTTCCTGGGAATCAGTGGGAATTGGAGTGGAACAAATGGAAAAGGAGAAATAATGGCTGTTAATTGCATTTTTTTGTTTATAAAGCCTTTCATCTCAGTCTTCCAGGAGCAGTTCTGTAAAAGGGGATATTTAAATGTGCTGCATTTATAGATCCAGGGACACTTCTGGTTGCTCTCTGTGGAGCTCTTGCTTCCATGTAAGTCATGCTCTCTTTTAAGATAGGCTTGGAGTGGTGTCAGGTGCAGCCACTGGAAATTAGTGCAAAGTTGTGGTTTGACAGATAACTGAGCTGGGAAGTGAACCTGTACCATGTTAATCCTTCCACTAATTAAATAGAACTTCAGGATCAAGTTCTTGCAGTCACTGGTGGTTGCTGTCACCCAGCTGACTGGGAATGCTGCAGAAGATGTGTGCTGTGTAACCCAGGCAGCAAAGCAGCCCCTGCTGCAGGTGGTGGGGCTGGGTGGATTTTGCTTAGTGCAGTGTTTCATTGCTTTCTAGGATGAAGATATCTAAGTGGAGGTGGAGCAGCATCTCCATCAGTGCACAATCACAGCTGAAAGGCACCTTGGCCCTTCTTCTTGTGGGCAACATTGTCTTTGTGATAGCTCAGGTAAGTGTATTGCCTTGCTGGGGGGAATCTCTGGGCTTCACAATGCTGAGGTGTCTGGGATGGGAAACCCCTGGGGCTTG
>NW_008670931.1:1471-6807 GCF_000695815.1 Acanthisitta chloris
AAAAAGTGTGAGGATGTATGACTTGGCTTAGCACTTTAGCCTGGGCTTAACCTAAGTTGTACCTTCTGTGGCTGAGTGTGTGCACAAATCACTTACAGGCCATGCTGAAAGGATCTTGTGTCTTCCTCAGTCCCTGCAGTGGATAGAGCTTTCATTTACTTTGTGTGGAATATTATTATCCCTTTGCCAGTAAACACAGATATAATAGCACTGCCCTAACCAGCAGGTGATTCTGGATGGAAAATTACATCCCTCACCCTGCAATGAGCAATAGCTGGGAACTTCCAGGAGGTTTTGTGTCCCTTCAAAAGGATGTGTGCACAGCTCCTTTGCTCTTTGATGCATGGTCACACTGAGGAGTGGGAGGTGGAGGTGTCAGGGATCCTCCTGAGGTGACAAACCTGTGCTGGCAAAGAGAGCACACAGGTTCCTCCAGCCTGTTGGCACCCACTGGCACTATCTCCCCTTGCAAAGAGGTTTTGCAAGGGTTTGCTGAAGCTTTCAGTGAAGCTTTTGGCTGCAGCTGGTTCTTCGGCTCCCTGAATTCTCTGTGGAGCAAGAGTCAGAGAACACCAAAAGTCTTGGAGGGTTTAGGGTTGTTTAGGAGGTTGGTTTTGCCAACTGAGCAAAACAATGAGCATTTCCTTTCCTGAGGAATCCCAAATATTGCCATTTCGTTCCAATTTGTAATGAAAACACAATTGGAAAAATGCAGGGTTTCTTGCAAGATGGAAACCTCAGACTTGACTTCAGCTGGAGAAGGCAATGCCCTGGTCATGTGGGGCTGGCTGGGAGGGGGATAACCTCAGTCTCCCTTGCACAAACTCTTCAGTGTGGATGCTCACTGCTGCTTCTCTTCCCCCACCTGCCCAATACTCCAAGCAGGACCTGACACAGACCTCCAACAGTCTGGAGGAAGGGGCAGACGTCACCGCGTACTGGTGGGGAGAGTGGACCAAGTGGACAGCGTGCACCAGGACCTGTGGGGGAGGTGTCAAATCCCAGGATAGGCACTGCCTGCGGCAGAGGTAGGGCACACACGTGGTGGGGTGGGGTGGACTCCAGCTTGTTGGAGGTAGACTTGATCTGGAAGGTCATCTGGAAGGTGTTAGGTAAGCCCTGCTTGGGCAGATGTTGTGTCCCTCCCTGCCAGGAGGACTAGTCAAGTTACTCCTGTGCTGCCCTTGCAGTTTCTCCAGCAGGAATAGTGCAGAAGCAGACACAATGTAAACCCATTCCTAAGGCTTCTGGGCACAGCAGAGAGGTCCCACTGATCCTGGCTGCTCTGCACGTGGCTCTGCCCTCTCTGGACTGTGTGGTTGCCAAAAGACACTTTGCAAACCTTGTCCCCAGGCCCTCACCCCAATGATATCTCCTAGAATAGTTGAAGCTGTGGGTAACAAAGCCAGAGCTTTGCTGCCAACACGTAAACCCATTCCTAAGGCTTCTGGGCACAGCAGAGAGGTCCCACTGATCCTGGCTGCTCTGCACGTGGCTCTGCCCTCTCTGGACTGTGTGGTTGCCAAAAGACACTTTGCAAACCTTGTCCCCAGGCCCTCACCCCAATGATATCTCCTAGAATAGTTGAAGCTGTGGGTAACAAAGCCAGAGCTTTGCTGCCAACACCAGTGAGACCATGATAGGTCTGTGTGGCTCTGCTACATGGACACTGATCTTACAGGGGCAGGGGACAGATATGTCTAAAGAGGGAAAAAAAAGAGTTGCTGACCTCTGTCTAACCATCCTTTCTTTACTCAGAAGAAAGTCAGTGAGTGGGCTGGCTAACAAAACTTGCACTGGAACATCCAAAAGATACCAACTCTGCAAAGTACAAGTAAGGATATCCTTTGTCTTGTTGGCAGCACTCGATACAGACTGTGCAAAGTCGGGTTCTCTTTGTGCAATGGCATTTCTGGGTCCCTTGGAGAGGAGACACCATTTCTCCTTTAGCTGTCACCCCATTGCCTCTCCAAGTAACAGGGACTTCCCTACTTTGGTGCCCATCACCGCCGTGTCTGGGCTTTGGACCATAAAACACAGTGGATGGTTCTTGAACCATCTCCCCTGGGGGTTTCCCCCTAGCTGTCCCTGCAGTGGGAGGAGGAGGATATGGCCCTGGATGGGGAAGGTGATGGAAACACTCCTTGCAGCTGGTCACGATGTGCCAGAAACCTTTCCCACACTTTGTTTCCATCAGGATGTTAATGTATCCCATTCTAGGAGTGCCCTGCGAACGGAAGGAGCTTTCGAGAGGAGCAGTGCTCATCATTTAACTCCCATGTGTATAATGGCAGAACATATCAATGGAAACCTTTATATCCTGGTAACAAGACATTCTTTGTATGTTTCATAATGCTTAGCCAAATATTTTGATAGTTATGATGCTACAGCCTGCAGGAAGGCTCCTCCTCTGCTGTTTGAAAGTGGTTTTTCGGAGACACAATCAGCTGTCTCCCAAGTTCAAAGGCATGTTTGGCAGCTGCAGGGTAGCTTAAAAATTAAATAACAACATGAATTTATGGCTGTAGCTTGTGTTGGTCACAGATCCTGAGGACTGGAGGGCTGAGAGGCTGGGGAGGACACAAGAGGATGTGGTGATGGATTGTGCTGGCTCACCCGGACAAGTGTCCTTTGAGCTGTGACCATTACTGGGTGCTCTGGATTTCGGTGACATTTGTTGCTCCCACGCCCTCTGTGTGCTCTGCCAAAGGTCACTGAGATACAGTCAGTCAGCATGGTCATCTGGGGTGAACGACACAGAACTGCAGAAACAAGTTGGGAATCAGAGACTGAGATTTCGTTTAAATTTTAGGCACTGAACTCCCACAAAAATCAAGCACTAAATTCAAATCATGACCCAGTTTTCGAGCTATTGGGAACCCAGGGCCCTTCTCCTGAAAAGGAGGCTCCTTGAGTGATGGTTCTTCAGATTCACAGTGCCATTTGAGAGCCTAAAAATAGAGGTGGGATCTCTTGCAGCTTTATTTTAGGGTTGTCTGTACATACCTAATAACAATGATCCTTCTTTAAATCAGTTGTTCCATCCTTTCCTGTGTCATCAGCCCCTGCCTCACCAGCCTTGGCAGGGTCAGCAGGATAGAACTTGGCCTGTGAGCTATAGCTCCTTGGCGGCTTTGTCCCTTTCCTATGGCAAGCTGACAATTTCTTTAAACACCTTTGCTCTTCAAGCTGATTCACCAGAGTGGCTACAGTGAATGGTTTTGTGTTTTAGCAGCATTCACGTGGCTCCTGGGGGATCTGCAGAATAATGTTTTGACACTGATCCTGCCTTGCTTGGGTGCACAGGCCAGTGGGTATATGACTGCTC
Organism: Acanthisitta chloris; assembly: GCF_000695815.1. Lineage (NCBI taxonomy): Eukaryota > Metazoa > Chordata > Aves > Passeriformes > Acanthisittidae > Acanthisitta > Acanthisitta chloris. The sequence continues at coordinate 4,800 of NW_008670931.1, forward strand.
AGGAGCTGGTGGGGATAAACACTTGGCATTGGGTTTCTGATGTAGATATGAGTTTATCATTTGCTTCCTGTGGAGATTATGAAACGTGAGATCCCTGTGCTGGTGGATGCTGAAGTCAGTTGTTGTCTGCAGGAAGCAAAGGGTGAATTAAGTCCAACTTTTGGGTGAATCTTGATGGAAAACTTACGTATTGTAGAATGTTTTAAGCTTCTATGGTTTTGAATATAGTCTCATATATGTACCTCTAACAATGAATCTGTTAATTTAACTTGTGTTAAATGTTGCTGTGTGAACAAGCATATGTTTTTGTGTAATGTGTATGTGTATCACTGCTGCAAGTCCTTGCACAGGACAGTGTTGCTGCTTCAATGCATGCCCTGAGCTGATGCTGGTGATGCCACTGGCATCCCTGGGGCATCTCTTGCTGGCAGCAGAGAGGATTGCCAGGCTGTGCAAAGACTTGCAGAGTGAGCTGTCATGCTGTCAGAAGTGCCATCTCCTGTCCAGCCCAGGACACAAGAGATGGCAACTTCTGGCCTGCTGGCTGCTCTGCGGTTGTGCTGCTGTTACTGTTGTTTAGCTTGGCAGGGATTCATTGACTTTGGTAGGATGAAAGTTATTGTGTTTCTGCTGTTTTTGAATCTCTCTTTATATCCTTTCCCCTTAGATGACTATGTTCACATTTCTAGCAAGCCCTGTGACCTCCATTGCACCACTGTGGACGGTCAGAGACAGTTAATGGTTCAGGCTCGGGATGGAACATCCTGCAAATACACTGATTTCCGAGGGGTTTGCGTGTCTGGAAAATGTGAGGTTGTTAAACATTATAGCAAAAATATTGTTAAGTAGCATTCAGAAAATCGCAATGGGTGCGACGTTTGCCTGACCCTCAGTGCTCTATTTGTGCATTATTTTTTTTTTAGCCCATTGGCTGTGATGGCATTCTCTTTTCCACCCACACCTTGGATAAATGTGGAGTTTGCCAAGGAGATGGGAGCAGCTGCACCCACGTAACTGGCAGTTACAGGAAAGGAAATTCTCATCTTGGTAAGACCTTGGGGACCTTGAGATTTATTTGTATCAGAGGGCTGTTTTTTAAATATACTTATTATTTGGTAAATGTCTTTCAGCTCTTACCAGCTGCCCAACTTCAGTTTTTCCCACGTGTTCTATGTGTGTTCATGCCACTTGTAAATTTGGGCAGCAAAACAAGTTAATGTGCATGGTGGTTGTCAGAACCCTGAGGTGTCTGATGCTGAATGGTGCACAAGGGTTATGCAAGATCCTGGTGCCTATTTTAGTCTTCTTTAGTCTTCTAGCTGAACTCAGGATGCTCCTGACCCATTAAAACTGGAAAGAAATGATTTGTAATAACAGGAAGCAACAATATTTTGAAAGAGCAGGATTTCCAAAATTAGTGTGATGCAAAACAGCAGAACCTACTTGTCCTAAATATAACAGTCTAACTCGGGAATTATGATTAATGCTCTCTGAGGATCTCTGAGGAGATGAAGTAAGCTGCAGGAACTTCAGTGGCTGGAGGAGGACTTGTCCCATCTCATCTCTTGCCTAGTGCTAAGCAAAGGGGAATCAGAGGAGAAACCAATTGTGATCTCTTGCTGTAATCCCTGCTAGCACAAGGATCAATACTCACCCACAGTACAGCTAATAAACCTATCTTCAGATGTCTTTTCTTACACCCATTGAGATAAACATGCTATTTACACATGTAAAGATTGCATCATTTTCCCCCTTTGGATGTTTTTTCCCATCATAAACTGGGATGAACAGTTCACACACTTGCCTATTATGGCTAAAATTGTATTTGCAGCCTAACAGTGATCAACATTAGGGTTTTTTTAATCCCTAACTCCTTAAAAATACTTCTGGGTCAAGGCCAATGTGTGTGATATACTGCAGTACTGACTGTGGAGTGTCTCATTCAGATTAGTTGTTACAAAGATCCTTTCATTAATCTGTAGTTTCCCGTAGGATATTCCCTGGTAAC
>NW_008670931.1:6845-50238 GCF_000695815.1 Acanthisitta chloris
ATCCAGATAGCGGAAAAAATCTGCAGATGTTCTGGGTGTGTATAACCTCTTGGTGCTTCCCTAGGATCTATGCCTATGCTAGCTAATGCTTTTTTCCAATGTGAAGCTGAATCCTGAGTTGGAAGGGACCCACAAGGATCATCGAGTCCATTTATTGCAGACATGAGCTAAATCCGTAGTTAATGTAAATCCAACCGTGTTGTCTAAGAGCGGAAAAAATCTGCAGATGTTCTGGGTGTGTATAACCTCTTGGTGCTTCCCTAGGATCTATGCCTATGCTAGCTAATGCTTTTTTCCAATGTGAAGCTGAATCCTGAGTTGGAAGGGACCCACAAGGATCATCGAGTCCATTTATTGCAGACATGAGCTAAATCCGTAGTTAATGTAAATCCAACCGTGTTGTCTAAGCCAGTGGGTTGCTCCTCTCTGCAGTCTGAACACCTGGGCTGTGTTTATCAGCACTTTGGTTGCTTTAATGCAGAAACTGTTGGTCAATACTATTGTGGTATGACGAACACCCTAGTGCTGGATCATAGACAGCTAAGTGACTTCACCTCTCTTGTGATTCACTTGATGTTCTCCCCCTTGGGGAATGTGCAATGGCCATGTGAAAACAGCATCAAGGGGATGTGACCTACGTGTCGCCTCACTGAAGTGTTGGTGGCCACACCATTTATCTCATGATGGAGGTGGAAAGTTTGCTCAGGAGTAGTGTGGAAAAATCTGGACTTAACCAGGAGAAGTACATTTATTGCTGTCATGCTCTGCTGCCTCAGAGGCTCATGGTCATGTGCAGGAAGGTGGATGCCCCATCCCTGGAAGTGTTCAAGGCCAGCTTGGATGGGGCTTGGAGCAACCTGGTCTAGCGGAAGGCGGCCCTGCCCATGGCAGAGGGCTGGAACTAGAAGATCCCTAAGGTCTCTTCCAACTCAAACCATGTGATTCTTTGATGATTCTATGAATGAAAAAGGCTTGATTTAGTTAACAGTTCCTGGGCTAGCTCTGGGTTACTTGTCTTGGGCCACTGCTGGCTCAGGTGGCATCAGCTCGCTCCCAACCTCCTGGTCCTGATCATCTGACACTCTGCTTACTGTCTGCAGAGCTGTGATTGCTAAATGTTCATGCTGTGCTAGTGCCAAAAGGCTGAGAGGAGCCATGTGCTAGTAGTGCAAGTCACATACCCAGGAGCTGTGTAGAAGGACACATGGCCCAGAACTCTGGGCCTGCATTCACAGGATTTGTGTTGGAAATAAGTGACCAATGTATTTCAATATAGGAAAATGTCTAGTTTTATTATTGTGACACTCTAATTTCATCCTCTGAATGATCAGGGCAGTATCACATACCTTTTGTCTTTCGTGTGATGGCCCTGACTTCTCTCTCTTGTTTGAAGCTGTGGCTGATGAAGCTGGGTACTATTTCTTCAATGGGAACTACAAAGTTGACAGCCCTAAGAACTTCAACATTGCAGGCACAGTGTTCAAGTACCGCCGGCCCATGGATGTGTACGAGACTGGCATTGAGTATATTGTTGCCCAAGGACCAACAAATCAAGGGCTGAATATAATGGTGAGCTTTGACTTTTCAAGTTTGCAAGGCTTGGGGTGATGAGGATGGGAAAATCTACACTGGATTGAAGAAGGGGTGGGCATGGAAGCAGAATCCTGCCATGGTTTCACCTGGGCAGCTTGAGGAGGGAAGTGGGAGCAGTGACTGTGCCCAATTCCTTACACAAACCTATTTTACTTGTGTTAGTCCTCTGGGATTCAGGCAGGGCTGTGAGTAATGAATGTGGGCTTGGTAACTCCTCTCTGCAGGGAAAAGATGCCTCAGGCACTGGGGGGGGATTTCTCTTCTACTCCTTGGCATTGTTATCCAAGTTACCTGGCAGGAAAATAAAAATAAGAAATTGGGCCAGAGAGCTTAGACAAGTGCATAAAACTTAAACCCCAATTCTTTCTTGAAAGCAAACCATTCAAAACTAGGCATTTGGAGAAAAGTCCCTTAATTTTCTTCTGGGCAGCCAGCCAGAGCCCAACTCCTGACATCTTCCATGTAGCCCCAGGCTCCTCTGGAAGGGGAAGGGATGGTTGCTTGGGTACTTATAAGACATTAGACCAGTAAAGGGGTGTAGTCCCTCAGCTGGGAGTCCCCATCCCCAGTGGGGATGTGGTAACTGAAGGAATGTGTGTGTGCTCCTTGTAAAGCCACAAAAAAATTACTTTGCAAGGGATGATCAGTAACTTCTGAACTGATTCTCCCTCTCTGGTCACTCAGTGGAGGAGGAGAAAGTGTGACCTGTGACTCCCAGTCCCTAAGCTGGGGCTAATCCCCAGGGCAGTGCAGCCAAATAGCCCTTGGAAAATTGTGCTGGGCTCCAGTTGGAAGAAGTTGGCAATATGAAGGAAAGCAGATTGGAAATAGCAAAGTAGATGCTCACCAACTGTCAAGTCCAAGATGAATCATAAGCTTTGTGTGCCATATATTCACTGCATCTGCTAATAACTTAATTTACTTGCTAGGTCTGGAATCAAAATGGCAAGAACCCATCCATCACGTTTGAATACACTCTCCTGAGGAAGCCACACTCAAAAAATCTGCAGCCCATCTACTACACCTTCTCCGAGTCAGATAGCGAAGAAAGCAGAGAATTTGATGGAGACGTGCCATTGGGTTTTATCCAGCACAATGCAACCTATTTTGGGAAAATCTCCAGGGAAAGGATAGACTTGGAGAACCAGGTGTTTGGAAGGCAGGACACGGAGGAAGATTTAAACTTGAGCAAAGGTCAGGAAACCAATGAGGTCTATGAAAGAGCAGAAACAATTGACTGTGAGCCAAAACTGAAGGGCAAACAACCCCAAGGTAAGGAGGAGACTTGGGCCTCACTGTCCTGCTTCTCAGAGCTCTTGTTGAGAAATGCTCTGTTTCTACCTCTGGTGATTCTGCTGGTTTGGAAACCTCGGAAAGTTCTCTAAAACATCTCCGCTCACAAATCCTCTTTGCCCTTCAGGTTCTGGTTTCTGGTGGGGTTGGGGGGTGGACAATGGGTAAGATCTCCCTGCTGGTGCCCTGCTGTGCTTTGCATCATGCCAAGGACAGGAGGGAGCCCTGGGTACACAAACCTCCCTGTCACAACATATTCTGTCACCTCACACCCCTCCACAGCCCCCAGCAACCTCCTTCCCATTCGAGTCCCTTGGGCATCCCACCACCAAACTGCCTTGGGTGCTTTCCCAGCATGACTGCATGGACTCTGGGGCCAGGAGGGCATCTTCCCTCTGCCCTCTGCTATTGCTTGGGGCAGTGCTGGTGGGTGCTGAGCTCTCCTCTGGCCACACCATAGTGGGATAAGACCCACAGAGCTGCACTCCCTTCCCTAGGGGGTACAACCCCAGGAGATTCCCCCTCCCCAAGCACCCAATTCCCCCTCCCCAAGAACCCAACTCCTCCCTCTCACCCCTCGGGTGGCTGCTCAGGCTCTGGCGTGTCCCTGCTGCTCTGGGCTGCTTTCCCCTCCCAGCCTCAATGCATTTTGTGGTTGTCACTGTTGTTTCCCCCTGTTGGCTCCAATCTAGATTCAAACGTAACCAGGTCTACTTACCAGACAGACCATGACGACAGAGACTTGGACCCCAGGTTCACCTCCAGGGAATTCCTTTTGGAGAATGCCATCACAGACAAGCTGCTGGACAAGACCTCAGACTCCAAGGAGCTGGTGCTCAACATGACCATGAACAGCATCTTTTCCCAGGGAGACCCAATCAACTCTGTGGGGTCACACATTGACAGCCTCTACGTTGACTATGAGGACACTGAAGGTGTTGTGACCTACTCCATTAACAGCACTTACATGGAGCTGAGCAATGGCAAAGCCACCAACACATCTGCAGAGACACCTTTTTCCAATGCCACTGTCACCATGAGCAGCCCTCAAGGGAACAGAACCCACAAAGCAAGGTAGGAGACATGTCTTTAATTATAGTCAATCCTATTTAGTGCAGTTCTTGACTCATAATAGCCCTGTTCTCAATGTAGACCCCATTGCCTGGTTTCTATTTGTTTTGGAAGCAGAAGGTAAGTGGGGGTAGGATGTTGCATATGAAAGCTTTCTGTTGGGAGTTAATTTGGAAGGAAGGGCCAGAGGTTTGGGAGCAGAAAGTGAAGAGAGCATTTAAGCAAGAGGAAAACTCACCGCCCTCCTTAGTGAGGCTGTTGGTGAGTCTGTGCTGATGTTTTGTCACTCAGGCATTGCTCTCTGCTGTCAGAGCTTGCTATCAGAGCCATGCCCATAAAGAAGCCTCTTCCTCTTGCCTTCTCTTGACATCCTGCTCCAATTCCACAGCCCCTTCCTTGCAGTTCTGATGCAGCAGAAGTTGGTCCTGGCCCCTTTTTACCCACCATGTTGATTGCCACCCGCGATCCTCCTCATTTTTGATGGCAGGAACATTCTTCCAGGAGCTCCCAGGCATGGCCCTGCCTGGCAGCTGCTAGAGAGGCAGAGCAGGGCACCAGGAGTTCCACTGTAGGTCCTGCAGGAATAGCCTGAGGTTGTTGCCTCAACAGCTGTGGCAGAAGGTAGTCACTGCTTGGCCAGGAATACCAAAAGCTCTGCAGTGGCAACTCATTGATTGCTATTGGGACTGTCACTTCAGAATGCCTTTAATGGTTGGTTTGAGTGGGAGAGTTATAGAATGCAGTGGGGAGGTAAAAAAAGGCTTAATCTAGTTTTAGCAGCAGATTTTGTTCAGAGAAGGCTGGAAGGGAGTCTCAGGCTAGTGCTGGTCCACAAGCCTCTATCTATCATCTTTTGGGGTGCCCTAGGGCTCAAAGAGGAGCAGCCTTTATTCCTAACCAGTGGGAGATCATTCCCATTGTGGACACACAGGGACTGAGATGGGGACCCCTCCTTCACGTGCAGCCACACACTAGAGCACTCCCTGGAGATCTTGAGCTGAAATCAGGGCCCTTGAGGTCATCTAGGACCCAAACCCATGGCTGTGGATTTGGGTCCCACTGTGCACCCCCACAGCACCTCAGCCTCCTGTGAATCTCCTCCTGGATCTGTAAAACATGGAATATGATGTTGAGCTTCAGGAGATGCAAAGCCCTGAACAGATGCTCTCTCTGGTTAGAGTTAGCTGGATTTACCCAGAACTTACACTAGCTTATGCTAAAAAAACTTATGCTAAAGAAACTGCCCATGCAGCCAAATGTATCAACAAACTTCTTAATGATAAGAGCATGAAAACGTTGCCAAGGGCTTGAATCTATCATCTCCTCTCGTGGCTTGGCTTGGGAGCATTGCCTTCAGCTGCCAAAGCAAGCATTTCATCAGCCCTCTGATGGCAAAGGCAGCACCATCAGCTCCCCTTACCATGCCCTGGGCATGAGGAAGGGACTGCCTTGCCCCTTGGGGTTTTCCTGGGCCCTGGCACATGCCCTGGATGTCCTCAGCTGCCACCTTGTCCCCCAAACCTCTCCCCTAACAGCTGTACAGTGAGGCCAGTGCTTTCCTTCCTCCTGGGAATACAGGGAGCTTTATACATCAGAGCAGCTTGGCTGTTACAGAACAATCATAAAATACTGTCAGTGGCTCCAGTGCATATTTTTTGAGCTCTAAAAAGCTCCTTGCACTCTCCCTGGCTGCCCATCTATTGAAGACAGGGATTTAAACCCTTTCAGGAATGATACCCAGCACTTTCATCTCTTCCCTCTTATTCCTCCCTGAATTTTGTTCTACAGTGTCTCCTCTTCTTCTCCCCCACTCTCTTTGGAATCAAATATCAACTTTTTAGATCAAAATGCTAATATCCAAGCCAGTTTTCTACCAGCCAAGAGGCTGAATCCAGGCCCAGCTGGGGCTGTAGCATGGGGCTGAGAGATGCTCAGCTCCTTGGTGGCCCCATCCCTTGCTGGGGGGCTGAAAGGCCAGTGGAGGCAGCTGGGGGTGCATGTGTTTGGATGCATGTCAAAAAAAAAGAGAAAAAGAGAAGAGGGAAAAAAAGAAGGCAACAAAGCAACTTGCACCTTGTTTCCAAGGGCTGGGATGGAAGAGATGCTTGTGCCCAGGCCTTCATTGCTTCCCCCAGCTTTTGATTTATTACACCAAGCCCAGTTGCAGTTGTGACACTAATCTGTATCTTCTGGGTGGGAATGCTTTTTATTTCTTTCTAAACTGTTGTAGCTCTTAGTGTGGATGGAGTTACCCAGTTACCCACCAGAGTTCCCTCTCTGGGAACAAGCCCCACTGGGATGGGGCTGAGTGAGTGGCTCTTGAGCCACATTAGGGATCCAGTGCTGCTTTTTCTCCCCTGGAGCAGTAAAAAAACTTTCTGTGGTGTGCTGGGACAATTCCAGGCACCCTTCATCCTTTATCTCATGCTGCAGTGTGCAGCCAGGGTTGAGCCTGCAACAGGAGCCATGAGTTTCCCCCTTTGCTTCGAAATAAAAACTGAAATAAAACACAGAAACATGAGCTCAGGGACTCTGGATGTTGATCTGTGGTGTTTGTGTGCATTAGTCCGGATTATTCCTCTGCTATGGGGACTGTTTTGGGAAGAGGGACAGCCCAGACCTCAGCTAGGGGTGAGGGACTGCTGCCAATTTTTGGTGCTGCTGTTGCTTGAAAAGCAGAAGCAAAGTGCAGGCAGGGAAGAAAAGACTTGACTTTGTTATAAAGCTTATAATAAAGAGGAAAGCTAAAATACAAGAGAAAATCCCCCCAGTTTTGTGGGACAATGAGCTGCTGTTTGCATCTAGAGGAGAACAAAATGACAGTTTTGTCTTGCTGGAAATGGTCAGAGCTGAGCACTGCCCTGTGCCCAAATGTCTGAGTCCTCTGGAAAGAACTTGTCCCTGCGACCTCATCAAGCATAGAAGCTCTTTATTTAGGATCACATACATTAAAGGGACACTGTTGAAAGGTTTTCTGTCCTCAGATGTGGTCTAAAGCTTATTTTGAAGATTTTTCTCCTTTCATGGGAGAGGAGTCCTGGGCACTGGTAATGTGATGTTTGCTTTGGTGCCTCAGAGCAGACTGAAAGATCTGGGTAATATTTTATTTCCCAGGGAATAGAGCACATGTTGACTATGTTTTAATGGATTTTACTGACAACTGTCATCTTGTGAGCCCTTTCTCTGGCTGGGTGGCACACTCCCAGCACTAGGGGCTGGTGTGGGTCCCCAGGCAGAGCTGCTGTGGCAGATCAACCACTATTTATAGTGAGCTGAGGTTGTTATTTTTACACATACACACACACAAAAAAAAGTCACATTCAATTCGGTTCCATTTCAAGTGCAGGAAGTGACCATTTGCCAAACTGACAGAGGCAAAATCAACAGGGAAAATGAGATTGTTGTTGTTTTTAATCCTTCTGGAGGCTCAGTGCTGGCGGTGGAAGGAGGGTGGGTCTGAAAGGAAATGGCTGGATTCTCAACAGTGTCCTTTTAAAGGTTGATTCGATAGGCTGGACCTCAACTTTTTCCTTCCAAACAACTAAATAAGGCAATTTCAGAGCTTCTGCTGCCTAGAAATCATACAAGCTGCATATCTTGCCAGGCCAGAGACAACTGGATGTCAGGATACAACCTTGTACGCTATTCCAGTGTAGCTGTTTCAAGGGTTTTGAACAAAGGTATGAGAACAGAATCGAAGCCTTTTGTTGTAAAGGTGCAGTATCCCTGATGTGTTATACCCTCACAGCATGTAGGATGCACTGAAGCTGCTATTCTTGGTTGGATAAATGCTTTGCCATACACCAGGCTGACTCTGCTACTCCTTTCCCCATGGCATTTTGTGTCTGAGCACAGCACGGATCTGAGAGATGCAAATCACCTACCTAAAAATAAGACAAAAATAAACCAAACCAAAACAAGAGTGGCAAAAGCAGCAGGGCAGGCAAGCTCCTAAACTCCTGTGCCATGTGTTGGCTGTCAGAAGGAGTGAGCTGTGGAGATTGGAGCAGCCAAAATCTTTGCTGCATTGAGCAGCAGAAGTCATTGTGCCCAGCCCTGGAGACACAGGGGAGGAGATACTGCACCTTTAGTCACTGTATGCCAAGGGCCAGGTGTATTTGAGCAGAAAAAATGCAAACTTTGTTAAATTCTGAACTGTTTCTACTTTTGTGGGTATTTTTATCCCATTCTCTCTATTTCTAGACAGTGGAAGCTCTGCCTCTAACCGGGCTGGGGATTCTACTTGGGGCTCAGGACAGGTATGTTGTGAAACAAACGAAATAAATTGATTCAAACGAACAAACTTCCCAAAAAAAAAAAAATCAATCAGAAAAACCAAACCAAAACAAAGCACATCCCCTCCCAAACCCAAACCCAACCAAACTGCAGCCAGATGTGTGTGTCTGTCGTGGCCTGTCACCGCTCGCCTTGTAAATGCCTTGTTTTGTTTTGTTTTGTTTCTTTTTGTTTTGTTTGCTTATCGCTAGAAACAGATTGAAGTTGTTAAGAAAGGGCCAAGGTGTGAGTGCTGCTGACATGTACAGGTGGAAGCTTTCCTCCCATGAACCCTGCAGCTCTACATGTACCACAGGTAGTTATATACGGAGCAGACGAGCTCTGCACAACTGCTGAAATCACTTGGGGTGTGAGTCATTTTTTTCTGTCTGTTAGGGATGGGAAGGACCTGGTGATGTGTGTAGGGGAACTGGTGATCTCTGGAGCTGGTTTAGCATGACCCCAGATCTGCTCTGCCTGGGTGTAAAGGTGGGGAGAGGAGTCAGAGGCTGTGCATGCAATGCCCACAGACCTCCCAGGTGTGTTGAGGTCCAGAGTTTGTGCCCAGCATGTCCATCATCCTGCAAAACACTCTCCTTTTAGGGAGCTCTGAGCATTGCCTTTGCTTCCCATCACTTCACGTCCCTGCTGAGGCTCATCAGGATCCCCAAACTTGTGCTGAGTCTCCCCTCTTTTTCCCCTTCCTCCCCTTTTTAACAGCTCCAAGGGGTTTGAAAAGCTCAGCTGCTTCCCTGCAGAGTGAAATTTTGAAGATTGTTCAGCCCTGGCAGGAAACACAATAGCACTTGGCTTTTTGATTGTGTTTTGTTTCTCCCACTCCTTCTACCCTGGAGCCTGATCTCGGCTGTGAGGGTGTAAATCTGGAGCAGTGACATAGATGCCAGGGATATCTAAACTGAGCCTGGAGTCTTTTTGTATAAATTACTTCTTTTTGGCTCTTGAAAATATTCGAGGTACCTGATCTCTCTCCTCCTTCACCCCTTGGTCAGGAGGTGCTGGCCCTTTCCCATCCCTTGTGCTGAAGAAGGTTCTGTGGGTCGTGTGCTCCCTGACAGCACTGTCCCTGAAATAATCCAGATCCTGCAGTGCTTCTGGAATTAGAAGGAAAAAAGGGGGAGAGAGGAGTTTACAATCTAAAGGACATCTCTTAAATGAGCAAATGCAAGGATTTTATATTTTAAGCATTTATTCTTGTCCAGCAGACACATTTCCACTGCAGGAGCTTTGAGATCTGTCCCTTTCCCCAGGATCTTGTCATCCACATGGCCCAGGACATTTTTGACTTCTTTGATCCCCTCTGAACAAATTTCTCCCTTGACAGGGCCAGGCTTCTCTGCCTTGGTTTGCAACAAGCTGAGAGAGGTTTTACTTAAATTTCTTCTTTCTCATTGCCTTTTCTTAATGACATATCGCAGAGAAGCAAGACCATGTCAAGAGTTGTAGATCTTTTTTTAGTTTCATGTAAACCATATGTTCCTGAGAGCTGCAATTCTTGTTACCTGTAGCCAGAGCAGCCTCCTGGTCCCCAGCCAGGTCCCAGAATGGACTTCACAACATTTACTCTGGCACAGGAGGCTGTGGGGGAAAAGGTCTCGGTCTGACGACACTGGCTGCCTGTGCTTTTGGTGGGGGAGCAGGAGGGGCAGGTGCTTCCTTGCCAAGCCTCCAGGAGCCCTGCCTTGGCCTGGAGTGCTGGATGCACCTGGGGAACACCTGGGTGCAAACAGGGTGTAATGCATAGAGAGAGTGGGTGGATGGTGTGGGTTGGGGGGGACCATTTTCTGTTGCCTCCACCCACAAGACCGGCAGGGTGGGAGATGCCAAGCAGACTTGTTGCCCTGAGTGTTTCCTATAAAAATGTGTTAGTCATGTATTGATCTTGGTGGCAAGCCCTGGCACGGGTGGCCATGCCCACCTTTGAGCTGACCAAACTCAACCACACTGCTCATGTTGGCTGGGTGGCCACTGTGGTCCTGCCCTCCCAGCAAAATCCATCCCATGGGACAGAAAGTTCAGCTGTGGCCACTGTGGTCCTGCCCTCCCAACAAGATCCATCCCATGGGACAGAAAGTTCAGCTTTGCTGCTTCCCACTGGGAGGAAGTTTTGTAAGATGCTGGTTTGAGCCAGAGCTGTGGGTTTAAATTCTAAAAAAGAATTATTCAAAAAAAAGAGTTTGGATGTCAAAATCACCAAACGTCCTGTTGTGTGTGTGTGTGTGTGTTCTCTTTGAAACTAGGAGTGATGTCCACATATGCGATGTGTGTTCGCTATGATGGGATCGAAGTGGATGATACATACTGTGATGCCATGACCCGTCCTGAGCCCATCCATGAGTTCTGTGCTGGGAGAGAGTGCCAGCCAAGGTACTGCCTCGACAGGGCACTCCTGGGGAGCTCTGTGCTTTCTCTGCCATGGATGATTTGGGGGAGGAGGTGTGGTGTGAAGCACAGGGTGTGCTTGTTGGGAGGTTTGTGAGTTGCAGCAGTTATGACCAAGACAGACCTGTGTCTGTCTAATGGAGGGGATTGTCCCACTCTGCTCTGTGCTGGAGAGGCCTCACTTTGAGTCCTAGGGGGCAGATTTGGGTGTCACAAAAAGTTATAAATCTATTAGAGAACATCCAAAGAAAGGCTACAAAGATAGTGAAAGGTCTAGAGGGGCCAGACAAGGAGTAGCTGTGGTCACTTGGCTTGTTCAGCCTGGAAAAGAGGAGACTGAGGAGAGACACATTGCAGCTTCCTCACAAGGGGCAGGGACTGATCTCCGCTCTGAGGGAATGGCACGGAGCTGTGTCAGGGAAGGTTTAGGCTGGATATCAGGAATAAGTGGTTCTCCCAGCAAGTGGCTGGGCACTGGAACAGACTCCACAGGGCAGTGGTCACAGCTTCAAGCCTGCCAGAGCTCATGGAGCATTTGGACAACACTTTGGGGTACATGGTGGGATTCTTGGGGCATCCTGTGCAGGGCCAGGACTTAGAGTTGATGACCTTTGTGGGTCCCTTCCAACTCAGGATATTCTGTTCTATGATTGTGATGGTATCAGACTATGGACAGGGCAAAAGGAGGAGTAAAGCTGTAGTATACGTGCTCTGGAACAGTGTCACTAGTAAACAGTGCAAAGCAAGAGTACAGTGATGCCAGGGACCAGGTATGGCACCTGGCTCCTGGAGAGAGCTCAGGGGAGTGTGAGCTTCACATGTTAAGGCTGAGAGCCAGGGTAGGCTGCAACTGAGGCAAGTGTGGGGAGGTGGATGGTGGTGTTGCTGGGGACACAACTGCCCTGGGGCACCAGGGGTACTGTAATCTCTGTCTGCAATAACTTTTTAGCTGGCAATGCTTTCCCAACAGAAAGCACTAATTTTGGCTGATCTGAATGGGACAGACTTGGGTTTCATCTCCCTTCTGAATTCGGGTGACACCCCTAAATGTGTGACATCTCCCTACAGCTGCTTGTCATGCCTGGAGAATTGCTATAATGTTACTGTGCTGTAAAAACCTTGACTTCTTATTTCTTTTCCCTTGGTTTAGAAGCTGCTCCTCTTGTCTAATGTCAAGGCAATAGTAGCAGGGGGCAGTAGGACACAGGCAGTACTTGGAGCAGATCCCAGCTCTTCCAGCCTGTCACATGTGGTTAGCAGAGTTAGACTGATGGTGGGACATGAATGTCTGTCCCACTGGGGCTGAGGCAGCTCTGTGTGACATTATTGCTGGGATTTGCAGGATGATGGATGGTTGTGTCCTCTCCACAGTTTAGCTGAACAGGCAAAAAAAAGAGAGGTCAAACCTGGGCAAAAAGCATGACAGAGAAATGTGCCAGGGTCACAGGCAGGGAGTATGCAGCCTGTGGTGACAAGGGCTCACTTGCCAGTGAGGATACTGGGCCAGGCCTCACTGTGCCATCCTTCCTCTTGGCAATCTGGTTTTTGCATCTGCTACTGTGGGCATGAGCAGGGGTGAAATCATCATATATTCATACAGTCCCATCCCTTAGGAAAACCTCTCACATCCCATGGGGAAAACCTCTCTCATGCTAGCAGCCTGACTAGAGCTCATTGCTGCTGCAGCCAACTCCTCCAGCCGAGAGCAGGCAGGGCTGTCCCATGGGATGCTTTGGTCGTGGTCCAGCCTGGTGTGATGACCTCTCCTCTCTCTGCAGGTGGGAAACAAGCAGCTGGAGTGAGTGTTCCCGCACCTGTGGGGAGGGTTACCAGTTCCGCATCGTCCGCTGCTGGAAGATGATCTCCCCAGGATTCGACAGCTCCGTGTACAGTGACCTCTGTGAGTCTGCTGACATCACCCGTCCGGATGAGCGCAAGGTCTGCAAGAATCCTGCCTGTGGGCCCCAGTGGGAGATGTCAGAGTGGTCTGAGGTAGGTCCCTGGGGCTGCTGGCCTGGTGGTGCTGAGGGTCAGCATGTGTGCCTGAGCTTCTGTTCCTTTGCTGGTTCAAACTCATCCATAGCCATCAGGGACTTGGCCTGTCAGAACATTGACTGCAGTCGTTGCATGTGGGTGGACCAACATGCATCAGTAATTTGTTTCCAAATATGAAGACCTGGGTCTCATCCAGGCTGGGGAGGTCACTACCATTGGTCACTCATGGGATCTTTGACTGCATGTAGGGTCATTGCTCACTGAGGTAGAGCAGGAACCTGTGTCTCAGATCCTCCCACCACGACTTCTTGGCAGACTCTTCAACCCTGAGGTACCAGGGAAGAGATCTCACCTCACACACTTATAAACTTCCCTTCCTTGCTTGCAGTTTCCCTGCACCACATGAAGAATTAAATCTTCTCCTATCCATGCCTTAAGCTGATCCCTGAATACTTATAAACTTCTCTTCCTTGCTTACAGTTTCTCTGCACCACATGGAGAATTAAATCTTCTATCCATGCCTTAAGCTGATCCCTGAAGCCACTGGGAGATGATTTGGGAGGGCACAGTGCTGCTCCTGTTCTACCTCATTGGTTTGCTTGGGAAAACCTATGGGAAGGCTTTGTGCCCTTGAATTCCTTTCCAGGCACTGACAGAGCTCCAGCACATCCCTTACAAATACAAACCCATGGAAACAATCAAACTAGTGCTGCTTCCTTAGGGTGCCTCTTCCCAAATCAAGCACAGACCTCGTCTAAGCAAGAGCAGACTGAGCTCTGAGCTGAGCTGTCTGTGGGTGCCAACCTGCCCCATGGTTTACATCATGAGGAATATGACTCTTCCTCCTGGGAAGCTCCCAAAACTCTTCTTAGTCATAATTTAAATGTCTCCATTCCTCTGCAAGCTGGTGTGCATCATTTCCCTGGAGCTGATGGAGGGGCTGGTGCATTCCCTGGTGGTGGAGGATGTTTTGACTTTCCCAGCTGGGTAGAGAGGAGCTCCCTGAGCACATGCTGGCAGGTTATTTTGTCCGACGTAGCAAACCAGAGTGGCTTATTTTACAGAAATCTGCATTCTCCTCCAGCGTGTGTCAGGGACAGATTGCTTGAGACAGTCCTGGAGTAGATTGTTCTTAGCCAGCAGCAAAGCTAATCTCCTTTGGATCCCATCTGAGGTGGGGTGCCAAGTTGGCTGGGGAAATAGGCATTAAAAAAAAGCACATTTCAGGGCTCTGAGGATTAACATCTCGGCGCGGTGCGTCTGAGCGCTGTGCTGTTGACACTTTTCCCTGCTTTACGTTATCCATGGAGCAAATGTGTGTATGTGAGACTGTAGTAACTCAAATCCAGTTCTAAATAATGTCACTGGGCTGCACAGTGCCAAATTTATCCACAGCCTAAAAATCTCAGTTGTGCAGTTTGGGGGAAAACATTCTCCAAAGAGGTGGAAAGGAGCTGGCTGTTCCCGGGAAGGAGGCGAGGGGGATCTCACCCTGTCTCTAAGTGACAGCTAAAACTCTTCAGCTCTGATCAGGCATTTCTGGAGCCTTGGGTTTCCACCCTCTGGCATCACCTGTCAGAGAGCACAGCACTCAGGCAGGATACAGCCCTCCTTAAGCTGAGGGCTGAAGCTGTTGAGGAGGTTTGGGGAAGAGTCATTGCGCATTTTCAGCGTGTGCTTTTAGAGTTTCATGTTAGAACATGAAAAAAGCCAATCCTAGCAGCTCCCAGTTCCCATCATGGTGGGAGCTCTGGTTGATGCTGTTCTCTGTCCTCTCCTGGCAGTGCTCAGCCCGGTGTGGAGAGCGGAGCGTGGTGACGAGGGACATTCGCTGCTCGGAGGAGGAGAAGCTGTGTGATGCCAGTGTCCGACCCCTGGCTGAGAAGAACTGCACTGGGCCTCCCTGTGACCGCCAGTGGACTGTCTCTGACTGGGGACCGGTGAGATCCCAGGGTGGCCAACTGTGTGGCCATTGTGGCCCCTTGCAGCTGGCCCTGAGTTCAGTCTCCAATGCTGAGAAGCTTAGGGCTGGGCTTGTCCTCCCTGGCAGCTCCTTTCTCCAACAAATCTGCAGACAGTCTGTGCCTGGAGCTGACCCCTAAACAATTCCACCACTTCTGCTCTCCTACTTCCAGTGTCACCTCTGCCACCCCAGTGGATCCCATGGCTTCCCCCTAGGTCCTCCCCAGGTCTCCCTCCTTGCGGAAGAGTTAAACCCTGAGACCTGGCTGAGGGCCTTAGGAGGTGTCAAAATCCCCTTGTCTGTCTGCTGCACAGCATTCCTTGGTAATGCTGATGCTCCAGGCCAAGAAAATGAACCTTTTCCTTATTTTAACTCCCTTTTTTCTTTTTTCCTTTTCCTTTTTTCTTTTCTCCTTTTCCCCTTTTCACTTTTTTCCTTTCCTCCTTTCCCTTTTTTCCTCTTTTTCGCTTCTCCTTTTCTCTTTTTTTTCTCCCACCACTTTTTCCCTCTCTGCTCCAGAGACCCCCTCCATCCCAAGCTATTTTTACCCAGGTTTTGATACATTCACATCAGCTAAAAATAAGTAGTTTCCATGGCAGCAGAGACACTCTGAAACACCGAGAGTCTCCGCAAGAGCGGCCGCGAAAGCGCTGGGGAGCGCTGGCTGCTCTGGGCAGAGTCTGTCTGGCCCTTGGCAGTGGGAATGGAATATTTGCAGCCACTTCTTTGGTCCTCTTTGCCTTGACCTCAGGGGTCTCTGCTTGTAGTGCTTCTCCTCCTCACTTCCACAAGAGATGCTGAGTGTTGCTCAATACGATGGGACCATGACACTGGCACAGGTTGCACTAGAACCTGTGGCTGCTCCATCCCTGGAAGTGTTCAAGGCCAGGCTGGATGGACCTTGGAGCAACTTGGGCTAGTGGAAGGTGTCCCTGCCCATGGCAGGGGATTGGAATGAGATTAAAGTCCCTCCAACACAAACTATTCTAGGATTCTCTGGTGATCCAATCTGTGTTGGCTGTGATGGGGCTGCCAGGGAAGGATGCGCTGAGCTTCCCTGCAGATATTTTAAGCTGACCCCAAATAATCCCCCCGTGATTTGGGAAGGGTGAGGTTGGGGAGGCAGCTGAGCTCTGTGGAGGTACCTCTGTCCCACTGTGGGATGGGGACAGGGCTGGAGCTCTGCTGCCTCCCCAGCACTGACTGCCCACCATGCCCGCTGTGGTTTCAGTGCAGCGGTGGCTGTGGGCAGGGCAGGATGATCCGACACGTGTACTGCAAAACCAGCGACGGGCGAGTGGTGCCAGAGTCACAGTGCAACCTGGAGGCGAAGCCACTGGCCATCCACCCCTGTGGGGACAAGAACTGCCCCTCGCACTGGCTGGCACAGGACTGGGAGAGGGTAAGTGCAGCACTCCCTGGAGCTGCAGTTGGTTTTGCAGGGTGATGGAAAAGCGATGCCCTTGGTGGGTTTGGGGTGGGATGTGTGGGTCTCATCCAGCCCCACTCATACCCCTGCAGTGTAACACAACCTGTGGCCGAGGTGTGAAGAAGAGGATTGTGCTGTGCCTGGAGATAGTCAATGGCAAGATCAAGACTCGAAACCCTACTGACTGTGACGTGGCCAAGAAACCCATGGAGGAGACAACATGCTTTGAGCGGCCGTGCTTCAAGTGGTACACGACCCCCTGGTCAGAGGTGAGTGGACAGGGTGCCAAGGGGGAATCTGTGGGAGGGAGATGGAGGGGAAATGCTTTTCCTTTAAGATGTGCTTGCCCCAAATGTATGTAGCCTTCTTGCCTTGTACCAAGGGTCATGCTGCCTGCAGAATCCCCTGGGGAGATGGGTGAATCTCTGCAGGAAACAGCCCCCAGGGAGCACCCAGGGGGTCTGTGTGCCCTGCCACAGAGTGATTGGCACCAGCTGTGCTGGAGGGAACAGGAGTGAGAAATGCCATTTGGGGTCAACTTTAACTTTTTTCTTTTTTTTTTCTCCCTTTTTTTCCCCCTTTTTCTCTCTTTTTTCCCTGCAGCCACTGTTGGGAGTGTGGATGGGGATGTGTAGAGTGGCCACAGGGTTGCTGCCCTGGGATACAGGGGTTGGGGATGCAGAACTTGGGGATGTAGTTTGCCCCAGCATCCTGCATAGCCTGCACAGGCAGGGTTGGATGGTTGAGGGGCTGAGCCCAGTGAGTGTGGGTGAGGAGCTGTGAAGGGCTGTGAACAGCTCCCTGCAAGCCCTCCCAAATGCAGCCTTCCTTGTCCGTGCTCCAGGCGCCTCGTTTTGTTTAGTCTTGCAAACCATCATCACAGCCTATAATTAGCCAAAGCAGCCCTGCTGTAATCCCAGCCTGATGAGGCATCCAAAGGGCAGCAGGCAGCGAGTGCTGGGCCCAGCAGCGGCTCCACAAACCCACAGTGGGATGTGCAGAGATGCCAAATCTGCAACCTCATTCCTGGGGTGCTTTGGGGGTCCCATGGTCCCACAGAGCAGTGTATGCACTTGTCCAGTTCATTCATGGCCCCTTGCAAAGGGATGGTGGCACTGCCAGGGGATGGGACCGCATCCATCTATCCCTGGGCAGAAGTTGATGGTGCTGGCAGCAAAGGTGGAGCAAGGAGCCAGTGGTGCTGCACTGAGGCATGACAGTCAGGGAGAAAAGTTCTCCTGCTCTCACATCTCCAGCAAACATGTATTTTTAGCAGGTTCTGGCTCAGCACAGCCCCTTATGATGTCAGGGTGTTTCCTAATCCCCTCTCTCTGTTCCCCAGTGCACGAAAACCTGTGGAATTGGTGTGAGGATGCGAGATGTGAAGTGCTACCAAGGGAAGGACATCGTCCGGGGCTGTGACCCCTTGGTGAAGCCAGTGGGCAAACAGACTTGTGACCTGCAGCCCTGCCCCACAGAACCCCCAGGTGAGCCCCACCACTGGCAGCACTCCATGGCCTTGATTTTCCATTGATCTTAGCTTCCACCATCCCCAGTTGGATAGGCAACCCAGTAAGGATGTACAGGAAAAAAATCTCCCTCTGTGCCCAAGTAATGGGATGGAGGATGTACAGGAAAAACTCTCCCTCTGTGCCCAAGTAATGGGATGCCATGCACTGGCTCTTTCTGGAGGTAACCCCATAAAATTAAGGGGGGAGTTCAGAAGAAGCATGCTCTGACCTTAAGATAAAATGAATCATTGGAGAGCTGACACGAGTGCTGCTTCTGCATGATTCCAGCTAAAGCCTAGGACGTTTCATCTGTGCCATTATTTTAATGATTTTTGGTCTCCAAACGTCCTGTGGGATTTGTAACTATCTCGTTATCTGACTCGTCTGCTGGCTCAAAGTCCCTGTGATCTTTAGCAAACATGCAGTTCTAATCCTTTAATAGGATTTGGGAATAAGGAAGGGGTGGGAGAAAAGCATGAAAGCGGGAGACAGATTTGGGGCCAGCTCCTGGCTCACTCTGCCCTACTGGGTGCTCTCAGCTACCTACTCCCATGGGATCCAGGATGGAACATGGGTTTGCCTCATGACCAACTTGCAGGCAGCTGCTTGCCCTGGGAGCAGCTGGTTTCATGCATCCCATGGATTTTTACCAAAATATTTATATAAAAGTGTAGATTCTATGGGTTTGAAGCAAAATACTGCTCTGAAGGGAGCTGGGAAAATGCTGCAGTGGGCATTTTCTGGACTCTTCTCTGTCTCCAGCATCCCATTTACCCCCTAACTTCACTGTGACATTGGTAGATTCCCATTCCCTTTCTCAAATAGCCTCTTTGGGGAAGAAATCGTGTGTATTTTGGAGTCACCCTGTGCCCTACCAGGGGAGGCCCTTGGCTTGGGGGCAGCTAAGTGCCAGGGTCCCTTGTTGGCTCTAGAAATCCCTGGGAAGCTCCATTTTTTGTGGGGATGAACGTGAGCTTCAGGGCAGGGACCAAACAAGACTCTCCAGGCCAAGTCAACATGTTTGTGCCTTTGCTCAGGTTGATAATGATATTTATAGGGAAGCTCCATGGTGTTTTCTAGGGATACTTTCCCAGGTATCAGGAATGAGGTGGCTGCAGATGGGGTGAAGCATTGCTCAGCCTGTGATGTTTAGGATAGTGTGTATGGAGGGGGAAATGAGCTCATGAGCTTGCAATGGTTTCTTTTCATATTTCTTTTCACATCATGCCTTTTTTCTTCTCTCTCCTAGACGACAGCTGCCAGGACCAAGCAGGAACCAACTGTGCTTTGGCCATCAAAGTGAACCTGTGCAGCCACTGGTACTACAGCAAAGCCTGTTGCCGTTCCTGCCGCGCTCCCCACTCCTAGTGCTGGCAGTGCTCCCTTAGCAAGGGCTCTGTGTTCCACTTAGCAAGTACCACCCCTCCCCCAGACTGGGGTTAAGGATTGCTTTGGGGTTGGTTTTTATTTCCTCACTGCTGCAGAACTCCTCTCCTTGCCCCTCTCCGCAAGGCTGCTGGACATTGGGAGCTCCCGTTCTCAGAGCTGTACATAAAGTCGTGTATATTTGATTCCCCCCCTCCCCAAACTGCAGACACAGCAACATATTTTACAAGGTCCTTTGGTTTCTTCCTTCTGTGCAAGTTTGGGGAAGGTGTGAACTCTGAGAAGTGCAAGTTTCCCTTCTCAAAGGGGTTAATGCCCTCTCCTAATTTATCCCGAGACCTGTGTGCTCTTGTTAGCTGCATTTAAATGTGGTGGGAAGCTGATTCTTGTTTGCTAAATGAACTCAAGCCCTTTTTTTGTAAGATGTAGGTGTATACTTTTTCAGAGAATTTTATCTTATAATCAAATGTTAGTTCCATAGTCCTTACCAACCCCTCCCCTGATGCTGACATATTGTATATAATATGGAAACATAACTGCACTTTATATCACAAAAAAGACGTGTTCTTTTTTAATATATTTGTTTACAGACAGTGAACTTTATCCATATAATCATTAATTTGTACTCATATGTATATTTTAATAAAGTTGTCATATTTATGGTGGTATTTTGTTTTCTTCTCCAGTTTGTAGGGGGATGATGGGAATGCTGGAGTTGGGACTATGAACTTGCTGGTGCCCAGGGGGAGCACAGCAACATGAAGTCAGGACAAATATAGCTGCTTGGACAGTGATGCAAGTAAAAGTCCCAAAAATAGAGGAATTTTGGGACCATTGCCTTGAGTTAGGGACCCTTTGGAGTTGTGTGTGTGGCTTGAGGAACTTCAACCCTGGAGCTTTGCAGCTTGCAAGCAAAGAGGCTTGATATAATGCCAGGAAAAGGGCCTTTCCATGCTCCCAAGGGGGTTATTGCTCCATGTTTTTCCAGGTTTGACATCCCAAGGCCAGGCCTAATGCTCTTTAGCATCCTCCAGCTAATGCATCATGCCCCTCAGTAGCAGGGAGCTCCTATGCCAATGTGAAAGCTTTGCAAACAACACCTTGGGTTTGAAAATGCAAGGACAAAAAAAAAGGTCTCAAAACCCATGTCAAAGTAGTTTATTTCTTGTTTTTTTGCCTTTTCAAAACTTTTTCCCTCCCTCTTAGATTCCCAAAGTCCTGTACAACAGATCACCAGGTGAAGGTTAGTGAAAGCCAACCGTTTGCTTAGTCTCCAAGCTACAAGGGAAAGAAATAAGGGAAGAAAGGAAGGCTGGTAGGAGAAGTATGAGAAATGCAAAGAGAAGGGCTCAATGCATGGAAACAAACCCCGGTGCAAACTGTACACAGGAGCAAGGCCCGAGTAACTGTGTCCCCCTGGAGCAGAGGCATCATGCTCCTGGGATGTGGCACCACAGGGACCAAGCTCAGAATATTTAACACGTAGGAACCCATCCCTGTCCCCCCACCCCAAACAGAACCCTCCCGAGAAAGTCAAAGATACTCATTTGCAAAGACTGACTTGTACTTCAAAAGATTTCCTGTGGAATTAAAAGCCCTCGTGGTTAAAAGAAGAACACCCAGCCAGGCTGCATACAGTGTCTGTGAGCTGGAGGGGCTGGAGCCACTGCTGCTGCTTCCTATCATATCCTTCAAAAGGAAAGCTGACCTGGAGCACTGTGCTGAGGTTGTTGGAGTCTCTGTGCAGCCAGTTCACTCTCCAGCCATCCCTAAGTCCAGCATGATGCTTTTAACCTGAATAATGCACAGTCCAGGAGAAACTACAAGTGTTGTGAGGTTGGAGGGGAGGAATGGAGACAGCCAGGAGAAACCAGAGGGTGAGTCTCCACGCAGGCATCACTGCAATGTGGGATTCCTTTCCTAAAGCACTGAAATACCTAAAGGGCTCCTTTGTAGCACGTTTGGTGCAGAGGAACATGCTTGGCAACCCAGTCCTTGCCTGCTGCCCTGGCTGGAGTTGGTATGGCCAGCAGAGCAGGGATAGAACCAATGCCACAGCCCCATCCAGGAGACCCAACTGCAAGAAACAGCTCAATGAAAAAATGCCAAAGAGGTGGTTTTTACCTAAATCTAAAGTGTTTGACACATCCCTGGATGAGGAAGGTGTCATGGCTTTTTGTTTCTTGTTAAAAACACCCAAATAAATGCATGTGACAATGTGCATGCAATGGGTGGACACAGAGAGAGTGACCCTCGTGACACAGCCCTCAGTCAGAAGTTGAGTATGGCATTACATGGAGCATGGATGCTGATTATTCAGAGGAGGATTCCTCCATCCAAAGCTGTGCTGTGTGTTATTTCTGTAGCCAGGTGATGCAATGGATTTGCACCCTGAGCTGAGCTCCATTGAGGGGTCCATGAAGCCACTCCAGGGGCTCCAAGGGCAAGGACAGGCTGTGCACCCACCTGCCATCCTAACCCTGAGGGGCTTGTGCCTGTCACCCAGGAATTAATGACCAACTTGAGGAGTGAGATGGCCTGGGAATAGCACAGAGTTGTGCACACACACACTTGTGGCCGCAGCACAAAGTGGTGCAGAAAGGGGTGGCAGAAGGGTGGGAAATAGCAGCCCTGCTTTGCTATAGGACAACTGGGATGTGTGTGTGTGTGTGTGCACACTAGGGCCAGGAGCAGGGGGCTGCAGCATGTTCCCACACCACAGCAGCAGCTGGGAACTGCCTTGCAGCACAAGCCATTCTGCAGCCAACCGTGTGTCCCATTATCTGCTCAACATCCCTGGGTGCTCCAGCTGAAAGGTGAGGAGCGGTGAGTACTCTGTATAAAAGGATGCTCAATATCAAAATCCCCTTTAGAAAAGAAAAAAAGAGATGCAACACAGCACTAGAAAACCTCCTGTTCCAACTGTCCTCCCCTGCGCTCCCCTCTTGGGTTGACTTTGCTATCCCTTTATATTGCCATTTACCTCACTGCTGCCTACAGCCTGTAGAAACACATCCATTTCTTTTTCTTCTTTCTTTTTCAAAACTCTTCCACGAATTTCAACAAGTTCTCCCTGCTGTTTGAAGCCCCAGTGGCAGAGGCAGGGTGTGATGGGATGCTCAGGGCTGGGCAGGCAGCCCAGAACCTCACACATCGGTGCTGATGCTGCGGCTGCGGGCAAAGGCTTCCCGCATGGCCGAGAGCCTGTTGGGGTTGAGTGCCTGCAGGTTGGACACACTCACTGGCATAGCCAGATCCTCCTGGCTCACCGTTTTGTAGCTCACCCGGTCGCCCCCGTTGTGCAGCTCCTCGGGGGGCTCCTGAAGGAAGAAGGTTGGGGGCTCGTAGGGTGCACAGCCAGGGCAGCTGGAGCGGCTCGGGGTGGATTTCTTGGTGAAGGGGGATGAGGGGTAGAGGGATGGGCCGTTGGTCAACACTACGTTGCGGTTGCAGTGGAGCGGAGGGATGTGGGAGTGCACGGCGAAGTCAGGCTCCTCCTCGTCCTCCTCGGATTCATCCTTCTTGCAGCAGTAGTACTGAAATGGGAGGGCCCCAGGGCTGAGCTGACACCCCAAACCTCCCACCCTGTCTCCCAGGGGCTGCTCCGTGTGTGCCAGGCCTGAGGAGCAGTAGGATCCCCTCCTCGTTGCAGAACTCTTTAGGACCAAACTCCCCAGCCTTACCTGGAGCCTACAGTAGCAGAGGACAGCGATGATACAGAGTAGAATGACAGTTGCTAATATTCCACCTGTGATGACCACGGTCCCGGCTGTCATCCGCCCTCTTCTCCATTAACAGCCTGCAAAAACAAGCAAACAGGGGGATGGAGTGTGGTAGAGCTGGTGCTGGGCACTGCAAATCCCAAAAGAACCTCTGCTCACCCCCATTTGCAGTGGGCTAGAAACCAGGAGTTGGGAGGATCAGGTCAGATGCTCCTATAAAATCCATCAGAGGCCCCATCCTTCCTAAATTCCACCTTGCAGGTGCAGGGGATAAGAAAAGCTTCATGTAGTATGTGAGAGATTGAGCGAGCAGCAGCCCTGGGATCACATCAGGCTCTTCTGCATGCGGGAGAAGGGACCCAAGGGAAATAAAACCTTCTGTCCAGAGCTCATGGCACCCAGGGCACCCTCCTGGCTCTCTCCTGACAATGGAGAGCTTCAGTGATAGGAGAAGGAGCATTCTGTAAGGATTTCTGAGCCGTACACATTTTTCTCTGAGCCTATAATCCATTTTCCCCATGAAAACAATGTGGTATTTTAATTTGGAATAACTGGAGCTGCTAAGTGAGCCTTTAATGACTGCAGGGACAGGCACACTCCCCTCCCTGAGCAGCGAGCTCAGGAAAGGGATGTGTCTGCCTGCTGTAGGAGGCACAAAGCTTGGTCTGCATCATGGCCAAGTCAGTATTGGGGTTCTGTGGGGGCACCCCAGGATGATGCTTCTGACAGACCTAGGTGAGCTGCTCACTCCCATCACAGCAAATGCTGTGGCGGGGATACAATGTGCTGGCCACCATGGAGCTCTGCTTGGCTCTGTGCTTGCATTTTGGGGTACCCCCAGCACCCTTCTCTCCCTGGAATGCCCTTTAGAGGAATCTGGGAGCTGACACAGCACTGGTAGCAGTGGAAGTTCCTGCTCCAGGCACTTCTGGGCTCACTCAGAGGGTAGATGCTTTGCATCACACACAGCACAAGTCCCACAATGCCAGCACAGGTCTTGATTTCAGCATCCCTCCCCTGAGAGCTCATGGGAAGGCTTACATTCCCCTCCATCCCATGCAGAATAAGACACAGCTCTTTGCCAAGGGAAG
Organism: Acanthisitta chloris; assembly: GCF_000695815.1. NCBI lineage: Eukaryota > Metazoa > Chordata > Aves > Passeriformes > Acanthisittidae > Acanthisitta > Acanthisitta chloris. Next base: position 30,575 of record NW_008670931.1, read on the forward strand.
GATGCTGGGGAGACATGTACCTGCCTTCTCACACCTGCCAGCAGCTAAGGAGACAGCAGCACTAACACTGTTCGGCCACTAAAGCTCCAGCAGCCCTTGAGTGCCACAAACATTGGGCTGGGAACAGGAGAAGCAACATAAATTAAGAGAGAAATCATACCCTGACCACCTACTCTACAAGTGCTTTAACAAAGCTGGCCTCCAGCTCATGCTATCAGGTTAAACCAAAAAACCAGCCACCCCAGCCCCAAATTACTTCAGCACCCGAGTAAAAGCAACTATATCTGTCAGGGATTTAACCTGCTTCCAAAGAAAATAAATCTGTGCCATATTTTCAGGCGCTTAATGTCCTGCTAAAGTTGGGTGAGTGCTGAATGGATAAAGCAGTGTCACATTTTATGTTGCTGCTGAGCAGCATGGGAGGAGGGAAGGGAATTTATACCGAAGACTTCTCGCACTGCACGACCACAGGGCAAGTGCCAGGCCAAATCCTGCCCTCATTCCTTGGGAAAAATGCTCTGAGGAGGCTCAGGAGGAGGAACACAGACAGGGAAAGGGTTTGCAAATAGTGCATTGGTGACTTAGAAGTTTTTTCCTGTTTAAAGAGGGATGGAGGCACTTGGCTATAGATTTTGGGCTGGACCAGGTGCTGGCTGGAAATGCCTATCCGTGGGTCCTTTTCTGCTCCCACTTGCAATCCCCATGCTGCCCTGGTACCAAGGGCAGGGTGTGCTCTGGGGTGACCAGACACAGCCCTACAGACTCTCACGGACAAGCACTGCACCCATCAGAGTGTCTCCTTGCCAGCACAAGACGCAAAGTGGCAGGCAGGGCTCTGGTAGGGAGAGCTCCATGGCTTTCTCACCCATTAATTAAACCCCAGGGGGACAAGTGAGGATTGCACAGAGCCAATTTTCATGGTTCCTATCCAGTCATGCCCAGCCCGACGTGGCATCGCAGCCACTGCTCCCTCCAGAGCAAAACCATTTGCATTTCACCTTTTTTTTTCCCCTTCCAAAACATACTTCTCTGATTAAAGCTGCGTACCTGGAAGCATTAAACCCTCCAGCATGCAAAGGGGGAGGAAAGCAGAGCATGCAGAGGCCCATAAGCTGAGCAATTCCTGTCTAGACCTCCTTTTTACATTTGTTCCTAATTTCATGCTCCACAGGCTCCCAGATTCATATATTTAGCAATAAATATCCTGGTAAAAGGAAGTGCTTTGCAGCTCTGCTGTGGTCTTGGAGAAGGTATGCAGGAGCCCTGGTATTAGGAACACAGGCATGAGAGACATGGTCCCAGTGGACAGTTGCTTGGCTCCTTCCTTGCTCCTCAGTAATGTTAGGAACCTTCCAGCTATTGAGGATGCCTGAACCCTCCCAAATCCTCACCCCATCCGAATCCAGCCCCCAGCACATCCTCCATCACTGCCAGACAGCAGGAAGGGGCTTTGGGGGGATATTAACTCCTCACAGGCTGTTTGCCTCCAGCCCAGGAGCCCTTTGCTGTAGGAGCACAGTCCTCAGCAGGTGACAGGGTGTAATGACCCTTGGGGTTACTGGGAGCTACTGTACTGGTGTGGGCACACAGGGCTTGGATGTAAGACTTCCCTCTTCCCTGGCTTTATGCTCCCAGAGCACAAAGGAGAGCAGCAAACCAAAGACACTTCACTTCATGCTTACTACAGGCTGCTCCTGAATAAGCCATTTGGCTTTAAATACAACCCTCTGCCACCTGCCTACTTTTGCCACCCCCTGAATGCCCCTAGCATTACTGAGGACATGGGCTTTGAGGTCATGCTGCTCACCAAGAGCATCAGCCTCTGCTCTCCCCTTCCCCTGGGCACTGCCACAAGAGGCTGACAAACCTTCCTAGACCAACCTAGGAGCTGGAGGGATCTGAAAAAAGCTTCTCAAAGTTAGTAGAAAATGAGGCTTGACCCTGCAGAGAGGAGAAGGGGTGGGATGAGGAATCAATCACCCCAAGTCGTAGCTCCAGCACCTCAAACACAGCCCTTGGACCACCGAGGATGCCCAACACAGGGAGAGGTTGCTCACAGCTGCTCCTGGCTCCCATGGAGAGCTCTGTGCAGCCAGCATCTCTGGGGAGGCCTGCGTGGGAGGAAGGCTTCAGAGCAGCTGGGGGGACTGAGCTCAGCCCATCCAAAGGCTCCAGCTAATTCCCAGCTAACTGTGTCTCCAAAACGCTGGGCTCCAGGTTGAGATGCTGGACAACCCACAACTGGCTCATGTGGATTGATCTGACCCTGCTGGCTGAAACTGTGGGAGAAGGAGACCTGGGGATGGCTAAGAAGACCACTCCAAGGTTTCTTTAAGAGACCCTCAAGCACCTGGTTAAGACAGCTTCTAGGATTTGTAGGTGCTAAGAAAAATCTTTAGGCCAGACTTTTAAATGAATGGTGTTTCCACCCATCCCACCCCATCCCACTTCTACTCTCATTCCCAGGGCAACAGTCACTCCAAAGCCTTCTGCAGTAGCTGAAAGTCCTGTCATGGTAAGCAGGAAAAATAGGGAATGCTGATCCCACTGAAGCTGTATCTGCACAAGGACACCATGCCTGACCTGTGAAGAGCTGTAGCCCACAACTTGTCCTACTGTAGTGGTCCCTGCACCCCTCAGCAGCACTGGGACCTGCTTCCTCTGCAGCCAGAAGCAGCACAGCCTCTGCTAAAAATTAATAAGAAAGTTGGGAATTGCCCTTATTCACCTGACTACAGAAGCTGGAAATTTAAACAGAATAGCCAAACTAGGTACAAAACAACAACTGGCAGCATAGACATGAGCCCTGGCAGGATTGCTCCCACCTGGTACCCAGCACTGAATCAAGCAGGAGCTTAGATCCCACCACAATAAACACACAGGGATAACACACAGCCAGAAACACTCCACACTCGAGAGAGACTTGATTCAAACCTTGACATGAGATCCTGCCCCTTCTCCTCACCCTTCTGCTGGTCAGAAGGGTGTTTCCATTTGTGCAGGGGAGCAGGGAACAGCTCTGCACTGCACTTCCAAACAAACAGCCAAGATGGAAAAAAGAAAAAAAGGAGATTAAAAAAAGGAAAAACACCCATCTCATCCTTCCCAGGGAGCAGAGGAGGCCAGCGCCGTGTCCTGAAGTAACACCATCCTGCCTCTCTTGGCTCTACTCTGCACTAGCACATCCTTGGCTGTGCTGTGTGCTTGGATGAGTTGTTTCTACACTGAGTCCTGATGCTGTGCGTGGGTGTCCTCAGGCACCCGGGAAGGGCCTCCAAGGGGTGAGTGACCCTGTGTGCTGGCAGAGCCCCCCAGGCTGACCCACTCCAAGCATCACCACGGTGACCTGGGGGTTGTCAGCTTGTTGGGTTGTTCTGGGGAGAAGAGCTAAGGGAGAGACCTCATGTGGGGATGTTCAGGTTGGGAAAATTAAGTTCTGTGTGGAAACTGGGAATTGAGCAGCTGTGCATGAGTCTGATCCTCTGTGCTGGACGGTCCTGAGCTCTGCAGGTTTTGCTCTGAGTGGGCAATGCAGCCATTTCCCAGCTCATCCATGCACAATGGACCCTAATGCTAACACTTCTGACCAAGCCCCACTTCAGAAGGAAGGAAAAGAGCTCAGCAGGAGGTCAGGGAAACGTGAGAGCATGTGAGTGATGCAGGATGTCTGAGATGCTGCTGGTTCTTGCTGCTGCTTTCTGCCCTGGAGCTGGGTGCAGGCAGCATTCAGGATGCAGAACCTTAATCCAGAGTAGTCCCACTACAATAAACTGGCCAGGCCAGAGCAGATTGGATCCAAAGTTGTGACAAAGTTCAGGATGAGCTTGGCTTACCCTCCCCTGTTGCCTCCCCAGTGCCACAGCTCTGCCTAAGGGTAAACCCTGCAGAGCATGAGTGTGAAGGAAAGCCACTGCCACCAGCCTGGGAGGTGGGAAAGCAGCAAATAAACTAGGAGCCAAAACCAGTTTGGTGGCAAATATAGCCTTACTTCTGCATTTCCCCTGTTCCTGTAATCCTACCCAGTCAATGAATAAGAGTCTGCTCTGGGAACAGCTGGGCAATGTGCCAGCAGAAGACTTCACATTGACGGAGCCAGCGGACAGGGCAGCTGCCAGAAACAGGCAGAGAATGTGGCTTTCCATATGAAAAACACTTTAAGCAGAAGGCCTGCATCACTTCTGTTTGCTTCCTCTCTCCTCCTGACGGCAGCATTCCTGGCCTGGGGGCTGATGCTCTGCGCAAGCAGCAGGGATTTAAACGCCAGGCCTGGCTGCGGGTGGGCTGGGGAAGGGGCATGTGGGGGATTGGTGTCTGCAGACCCAGAGCTTTGACAAAACCACCTGAGCACTCCTCAGCACAAAGACAAAACGAGATATATCTCATCAATCCATGCTTCCCCAACTCAGCACAAGTGCTTCCCACCCGGGACCCCCTGTATCTCCAGACACTCCGTACTCCAAGGACTTTTGAATCTTTTATGAGCAGAGGGCACTTCACTCCCTGCTGTGCCCTGTTTGGAGAGTGCTGCTCACAAATTCCCTGGCTCTTCCACAGCAGACAGGTCCTCCTGGGTGCTGGAGATGGCTCAGAGATCCCAGCAGCTCTGTACACCCACATCCACCCACCAGGACCATGCTCATCCCATCTCTGCCTGGATACTGACCCTTTGCAGAGCAGCTCCTGCACTCCGGAGGGGTTTTCCCTACCCTGAAAAGATATGAAAATCCCTAGAATAAGAAAGATTTTTGGAAGTGAGTCTGTGGCACACTGGAGAGGGCTCCACCAGCTGGGAGATGCCTGTAGAGCTGCTGTGGGTGTTCAAACAACAAAACACAAGGGAGAACAAAACATTTCACACCCACCTGAAACGGCATATCCCTTTCTGATGGCTTTAGAGCCCTTACCCGGCTTGAAGGCAACTACAGAGGTCACTGCTGCTGGTACAGAGTTAACACATCTCAGCCCACAGTGTCCCCTGTGACCCACTAACACCCCTCCAGCCCTGCTGCTGCTGGGACAGACCCCAATACTTCAGCTCCTGCTGATGGCCAGGCCAGAAACAACACATTTCAAAGGTAACCTATACCCAGTGCCTGATCAATTATTCAGTAGACAGGATGTTCCTGGAATAGTGCTGAGTTCTGTAGAACAGGATCCTGGCCACCTTCAGGCTCCCAGCATGGCTTGGGCAGGATGTGCTGGGGCCAGGGATGCCAGGGTGCCTGGGAATAGCTGAGGAAAAGGTTTTAGCACCCTGGAAGTGAGGATTAAGGCTGGTGGTACATCTGGCTCATACAGGTGATCATCAGGCTGAAATGGGGATGTATCCCCCATATTTGCACCAATCATAACCCATAATAAACTCCTCCAGAGGAGTGGAAGGGTTGGGCTGTTCCTCTTCTCTCTGCCCATTCTCAGCTTGGCCCTTTAGAGCCAGAAAAGCTCCCCCAGTGCTCCCAGAGCAGTGTCAATATGGGAACAAGGATGGTCAGATATCAGTGACCTACTCCTCCTGTCTGTTCTTATTACAATTCAATACAACCACATATAAAAATGATATTATATATAATTAAACTCCAGAATTTTATAAGCCAAAGCATTTTGTTAAATATTACTTGGCAGCACAAAAACAAATCTTTGCTGTAGAAGCTTTTCCCATATACCAGACACACTGTACACCTATCCCTACAGGCATCTCTGCTAGCAATAGTGCTGACATAGACTTATAGGACAGTTTGGGTCGAAAGGACCTTTAAAGGTCAGTGAGTGTGACCTCCCAACCTGCCAGGTTGGGCTTTCACATAGGAACTTTGTGTATTCTGTATTCCTGTGTGAGAGCATCTCATTGCTAATGAAGCCCAGCAGAAGAGGTTTGAGCTATTCAGGAGATACATCACAAGCAACAGCCACTTTGAATTTTGGGCTTTCCTGAAGCTTAAAACCAGCAGAAGTTCACGGGCCAATCAGGGATGCTCTGCCACCAATTACCATTATCAGTTTTTACAGCAGATAATAGCTCTTTGTCTGAATTTCCAGCACACTTCAACAGATTTCCTTCAAGGTGCATCGATCCAGGGATGCCTGTCCTGGCAGTGCGTGCCAGGGAATGTGTGCTCTGCAGTAATGAGGTAATAATGGCATTTAGTACAACCAAATCATGCCTCACAAAAAATAATATTTGCACAGCTCATCAAAGCAGCATTAAGGCTTACTAAGCACAATGTCAGGCAGGAATTTAAATGACTGCAGATGCTAAACGGAGAGCAGAGGTGCCCCTAGGGAGGGATGGGGGGAAATGCTGAATCACCTGGATGGTGTGTGGTGCCCTTGGGAATGTTCCCTGATGCTGAATCACCTGGATGGTGTGTGTGGTGCCCTTGGGAATGTTCCCTTCCTGTGTCCCTGGGGCCATCCTGAAGGTGCTGCTATCTCCATTGCAAAGGGACTAGGGAAGGTGACTGCAAATACTTCAGCATCACCCAAGAATAAAGCAGGATGTGTTCACCCTGCTCTGCTCTTCTGGCCCTCTGTGAAACTATACAGCCACGTCCTAAAAGCATTGAGAGGGATGTTGGAGACATCAATAGGGATGCTGGCAACTCAGTGCTGCCCAGGAGTGCATCCCTACACACCAGCCCTACACTGGCATCAGTCCAGGAAAGGTAAGCCCAAAAACACAAGCCCAAGGAAGGAACTGGTACAGAAGTGATTGACTCGCCTCCAGGTCTGACCCTACTCATGCTGAGCTGCCACAGCAGTTGGTTTCTGTCAGGATTTCAGAGCTGCTATCAAACCACACCAGAGGGTTTTACCATCCCTAGTCCCACCTTTCACTGCCCAAACTATCATACTCTGCCTAAGTACCAGGAATTATTACCATACATCAGCTAGAAATCAGGCCATAATCCCAAACACACATAAGCAGCCTAAACGCCTTGAAAAAAAAAAAAAGGAAAAAAGAAAGATGTGCTGTCTTTCCACCCTTCACATCATTTAATCACCTCTTGAGTTAGGTTTTAGTCAGCCTGAGATATTTATATGAGAGAGAGCAGGTTTTGGAATTAGTATCTTGAGATAAGCTACTGCAATCACTGCTGAGTGGGGAAGAAGTCAGAGAGTGGGGAGTACCCACCTGCCCACCCCAGAGTCCTCTACCAACAAGGCAGTTTTGCATCCTCAAAATGTTCCTTGACCACCTGAAAAACTTGTGTTAGTTTACTGAGAACTAGCTATAAATCTTACTCCTAATTAGTACTTTTTTTGCTGCCAAACAGCAAACAGGCAGTGCTCCTTCTCCATCCCCATCTCACAGGAGAGCTCACCACAGGCCCCAGCAAGGCACAGTCAGAAAGATCAAAGAGCCTTAATCGCCAGAAAATGCTGTGGAAATGATGTGGAAAAAAAAAAGAATTTGTCATTCTGAAAGAGCAGCTCTTTCTGGAATTGTTCAATCCACCTGGATTTTGAAAGCTCCTCGGGCTGAAAACCAAATGCTGCAGCCCCAAGAGCCCTGTGGGAGATGGTGCCTTGCACCAATAGGTCCCAGCAGACTTCCCACTGTCCCATCTCCCAGTAAATGCCTTGAGAACAGGGTTTCACTGCTCAGATGATACTGTTGGGGCATGAGGATGGGAAGAGACTTGGACAGAGTCAGCAGCTGAGCTCTCAGCAGATTCCTGCCTTGGCTGGGAGCTGGAGATGCCTCCTGGTCTCAGGGGCACTGGCACCGCAGCTGAGTTCAGCATCCCCACCCACAACAGTCCTGGGAATTAGGCTTTTCTGGGACAGGGGCACTGCACAGAGGGATAACAAGGCCTTGGTACCCTCTGATGGCTGTGCAGAGGAGCAGAAGGAGCAACTCCCACTGTGCCTCTCCCAGCAAGCAGTGACTGCTTTAGCTCCTGGGATTTGTGGCTCTGGCCATGCAGTGGCATCTGCATGGAGAATCATTCTTAGGGGAAGATATGGACTGAATCATCTCTGCTGCCATTCAGCCCTGTGCTAATAGAAACACTACATGCTTCAAAGCTTGTGTTTGCACCTTTTAGCTTCTGCCTCAGGCAGGCACAAGGCCACGCAGAGCCCCGTGTGCCACTGATGTGCCAGCAGTCAGGCCCAGCTGCACGTTCAGCCTCTGTGCACAGCTCAGCTAAAGGCCTGGTTCATCCCAGGACCTCTGGCTCTCCAGCCCTGGCAGTTCCATGCCTGAGAGAGAAAGTGTTGCTATACTAACACCCATTTTACCAACAGGGAAATTTAGTCCTGGGCTGGTTATGGCTCAGCTTTTGAAGTTGGATTGCTGAAATCTATCAAACATCAGCTCATGGCCAGATTTGGTGGCTTCTCCCAGGGCAGGCACTGGGTGAGCAGCAAGCTGGGAGCAGCTCCATGCTCTTTCCACCCCTTACACTGGTGGTTGGGAAGGATGAGATCCCACATGCCTGACCTGGTGGCCCCACAGATGTCCTGAGAGGCAGATGAGCCACCGATCAGGGCTGGGGGAGGAAGGGCACATACAGTGTACATTTCCAGTAAGCAGTAAATCCAACAACTCTGCATTTCCAAGAGGTATGAACACAACTCCGTAGGATGGGAAGATCCTTGGAAGATTAAAGACTTTGCAAGGTGCACACTCTGCTCACCTTGGCTCAGGATTCACAAACCAGGCTGGGGTGGAAGCAGCAAGAAGCAACTTGGTGCTCATTAAATGCAGCAGCCTGAGAGCTCCAGGGGCATCCTCCATCCAGCCACTGTAACATGCAGGAATGGGAACAACACCCTTCTGTCCTTGCCCCCCTGGCTGTGGGTGAGGGGCTGATGGCTGGTGACACCTCCATCAGCCTCACACTCCCGCCCCCTGCAACATCTCTGTGCTGTCCTGGGCTCCAATGTTCCACACATCCCACTTATTCCTCATCAATCCCCCTCCTCTGCCCTTGGGACATAGACTCCCTGCAGCATGACCTGGGTCTGTGCATCCAGCTCCTGCTGCTGCATGACACCAGGTGAATCCCTGGCTGATGCAGACACCAGCAGCTCTGCCTGGGATCTCCAAAGAGATATACGTTGCTGCCTTAAAAAAAAAATTCAGAAAAAAGGGTAGGGAGTTTCCATAGCTACAGCTTTACATTGCTCTGGCAAAGGCTCCAGTTCAATCCATGTAATGAGACACAAGCAGAGTGTTTTTCCCACTCCAGCACAACCAGGCAGCATGGTGCATGAATAAAGAAGAGAATAGGAGAGAGGGAGCTCAGGGATTTTGAAAATTATGCATGAATGTTAAGGAGTGGTGTGTGAGGTGGCTGCTGGCACACACTCCCTGTCCTGGTGCTGGGATGGGGCATGAGCTGCACTTGGAGGTGGAGAGGGAAGGAGCCCCACAGCCTCTATCATCAGCACAGTGAGTGGGACACACATCTTCATGCTGCTCAACATGGTCACAGGCCATAAACTGCCTCATTTAAATTCCTGTCTGCATGGTGCTCCCAGGGCTGGACTCAGGGAGACGTGGATTTGGAGCAAGCAGTGAATCTGCAGAGGTTTAGTGCTGCTGCCAATGCAGAGCCACTGCCCACAGCACCTGGGGCCATGGAGCTTGCCTGGCTTCATATCCATGTCTTGGAGAAAGACATGTGCATTTGCAAACTGCTGTGATCACAGAACCACAGATTGGTTTGGGTTGGGACATTAAAGATCACCTTGTTCCATGGGCAACATCTTCCACTAGACCAGTTTGCTCCAAGCCCCATCCAACCTGGCCTTGAACACTATCAGGGATCATGAGCAAGAGGGTGATGGGCTCCCTCATTGTTTGCAACTTGGAGTTTTTCTCCAGTCAGTTAAACCTCTTTATATTATCCTCTTTAATAAGGATTTATCATTGTTGCATCAGGGGAATTAATACAGACCGTCTGAGAGGGCAATTTTACAGATGCTTGGCAATTCACCATGAACCAGTTCCAGTAAATTTTCCTGTCTTTCTCACCTCAATTTTGTTACAGCTTTTCCCAGGAGATGAGAGAGGGAAAGATTTCATTCAGAGGGAAAGAAACACCCCCAAAACAACAAAATCCTAAGGAAAAAAAATAAAAGCGGAAAAGATAAAGGAATTCACACAGCTCAGCTGAAAACCCTCATTAGGCGAATAAAGAAACTGAGAAAAACCTTCACACAAATTACTCTGCTCAAAACCATGTGGGCTTCACCGAGCTGCTGGGATCAAATGTTTGACATATTGACTGTTCTCAGGGACAGCATCTTTCAGAAGTCAAAACACGTGTGATGGATCTTTTCACCTAGCATCAGCACTGGGACGATACCACCCTTGAAATGACTCCTTGATGCTGGAGAGGGCCTTGAGAGTGAGGTGGTGGGTTATGCTCTGCATCTGCCAGCTCCTTACCACCCCCAGGAGCCAAAACAACACTGCTGCCAGCACTGAAACATGGGAAACTGAAGCAGGTGAGGCTGGGCACCCCCACCTGCAGTCCCCAGCTCCTCATCAGCAGTGGCAGCTTCTGAGCAGGCTGCAGCTTCTTCCTTCCTTGCCTAAATGATGCCTGACTGGCAGCACCTCAAAGGACCAGAGAATGCCAAGTTTTCTCTTTGAAAGCTAAGCCTCAGACCTTGAGGCTTGCAGAAGGGTGGATGGACCACAGCAGCCCTAGGGGACTCAGGTCACTTAACACCCACATGCAGAAATGTCTCCATCCATCCTGGAAAGCAGGAGGAGACTCACACGGCAGTGCTGCCCCACTCCACCTCCAAATCCCAGCTGGATTTCAGCTTTCTTCCCTTTGCACAGTGAGCTCACTTCGCTTGAACACTCTTGCTAGAACTTGTTAGGAAGAAGGAATATTCTCCTGTTAAGTAACAGAGCTAATGTGGTGAACTGGGAGCTCATAACCAAATTAGCAAAACCTTTACTGAACTGATGCTGATTTTCTAAGCTCTCCAGGCATCACCTTCATTAACACACAAAAACCTGAAGTTTGAACCCTACAAAACCCAGACCTGCAAATATGAGCACCTTCCCTGCCTGGTGCTTGGGATTGCACCTGGGCAGAGCTGGAAATGTGCATGGAGCTGTGCCCACAGGATATGCCCCTTGGAATGTTCAACAGACCACAGGTCTCCTCTGGGAATCAGGAATACATTCACTGCTGTCCCAAACCACAGGCCTGCTTAATAAAACACCCTGCAACCTGTCTGCCACCTCTCCTGGGCTCCAAAGCAGAGAGAGCAGGAGCGTGTGGGAGCCCAGGAATTTCTGCTGTGATCACAGGAAGCTTCAGTTCTGCTTTTGGTTGCTTTAATTAGGATTATTATGATCTTGCACAAGACTGTGATAGTCGGGTTACAAGGCAATGTTAACAGCCATATCAAACAAATCCCTTTTCATTTTAGGTTCTGGCAAATGTTTTCATCTGTATTAATTTTTGGAAATCTTCTCTTTTTTTTGAGCAAAGCTACAGCAGCAGAGTGCCAGTGTTATGCATCTCTGAGGTTGGGTGACTCTAATCCTCTGCAGTCAACAGTTCTGCCACAGCTCAGCAATGTTCACACTTTGTATTTACTACCAATTGAGGCAGACACTGTTTTAAGGACCAGCCCTTTGCCTGCCAACATGAACACTCAACAATATACAATATTTACAAAGGTACCCAGAAAACAAGTAAGATCAGTGCTTGGTTTCTTGGAAACCAGTATCACAGTCTTGTGTTTTCTGTAACCTGTGTTGTTTTGTTTAAAAATACAACATAAACAAAGATGTGATGCCAGAAACACAATGGAAAAGAGGTGCAACTAAGAAAACTCCATTTTCTGTGGGCTGAATCTGCTCCCACGAGTTACCGTGAGAATCAGGAATAACTCTTGAGAAAACAGGAATGCTGAACAGAAAAAGCAAACTGGAACTGCCTAATATTGATTGTGCTTGTCTTTATCTTGGGGAGCTGTGCCTGCCCATGGGATGTCACATCCAGTGCTGAGCACAGGGGATCACAGAATCACAGAATGGGATGGAAAGGACCTTAAAGACCATCTAGTCCACCCCCTGCCATGGGCAGGGACACCTTCCACTAGCCCAGGTTGCTCCAAGCCCTATCCAACCTGGCCTTGAACACTTCCAGGGATGGGACAGCCACAACTTCTCTGGGCAACCTGGAGACCACCAGGTCTCCCCTGCAAAGAGAAGTGCTCTGAGAGCTCCTGCCTGAGCTGCAGTGAGCTCAGCAGCAGCAGCACCTGGTGCTGCAGACCAGAACTGACCTTAGAATCACAGACTGGTTTGGGTGGAAGTGACTTTTAAAGGTCACCTAGTCCAACCTCCTGTCATGAGCACATACCCTGCTCTGGATACGACTTCAGCTCTGGCACGATCAGTAAAGAAATGTCTTTAGTGACAGCTGGATCAGAGATGTCACCTGAAGGGACTTGAGAAACACCTTTTGAGCACTTTAATGCATTTGGATGTGAAAGGAGGGGTTGGCCCCACTCTCCTGGCAGAGCTGTGGCCACAGGCAGTGGCAGAACCACAGAGCTTGGTGCCTGTCGCTGTCTGCACAAGGAAATGAGTCGCAAAGGAAACCCACGGGACAGGCAGAAGTTTAAATTATTACCTCAGCTGCTCCTTTGTGGAATATAACAATAAAACCACAGAATTTGCCTAACAACAAACGCAAATCAACACTCATTATCCTTCCACTCCCACTCTCACAGCATGCTTATTTTTCCCCAGATCCCACGGCTAATCTTTCCAGGGCTTAGCTACCCAGCAGGCGACACCAATCAGACCAAGACACCTCCTTACCCCTCCCCATGAGAGCCTTATAAATGAGAGCCCTGTAAATCCCTGCTCACACTGCCTTGCAGAGAAGATCCCAACAGCGAGGCCATGCATTTCCTCAGCCACATTCCCACATCCAGGACACCTCAGTGCTTGCTCAAAGCTGAGCCTCTTGATGCCTCCATACTGTATTTTCTCCCTAGGAAGGAGTTGAGCTTGGATTGCCACAAAATGCATCCTGTCTTTCTATGTAACTCCCATGTACTGTGTTAAGCAAAGAGTGACAATGTGCATACTGTTCTCTGGAGGGTGGGAAGGCAGGAGGCAGCAGGAACACCACACTGCAGGGATGATGCAGGCAGACAGTGTCATGGGGAGTCTCCCTGCACTGCACAGACTGTCACCTCACTGTGAAGGCAGGAGACAGATAAAGGAGAGAGTTAATGGTTGGCCAAAGCTCAGACAGGAAGACCCAGACCTGAAACCAAATCCACACTGAGAGCAAAGGGAATCCAGATGTAAACCACATGGGAAAGCCCAAGCAACAAGCTTAAATCAGGAAGCAAACACAGGTTTCCAAGCATTGGCATTGCACTGTCCCTGTTGGTCACCTTGGAAAGCACTGTATTATTTCCTAGGGAAAAAAAAAACAACAAACCAGCAACATCCCAGAGGAACGAAAGCGGAATATTGAGAACAAAAATGAGCAAAGCTATTTGTAGGTAAGTTATTTTTCTCACAGGAAACAGTGCCTGTAGGTGATGCTTTAGCAGAGCTGCAATTTGCTGTAACGCAGTCGCTTTGGGGACTCGTCTGGCGCTTCCCTGTGAAATCCCTCTCGCTCCCGGCACACTCCAGCAGCATCACAGCGAATTCCAGCCTCGGTGGAGACTGTGTAGCATCTTTTACAACAACAAAGTCCACAACATCTCTCTGCTGTGATTACTGCCAGCTTACAAGTCTTTGAATCTCAACACATTTTGAGCCACTTCAGGTGAAGTGACCTGAGCTGGGGAGAGGTCAGGGGAGATGATGAATCCATCACAAGGCTGCAGTGTTCCCCGGAGGGTTTTAAAGCAGCCACATCACCCAGAGATCTGGGGATTTATCTCCCCCTGGCAGAAACTTTTCTGGCATTTATACTGATGTGTTTTCCCCTTTAATCCCAAACACTCTGTGAGTAAAGAGAGGATGTGGCTTTGCCTGATGCCAGCTCTATGGGTGCAAGCCAACAGGCAGTGCTACAAGAGGCTACTCTTGTCCATTATGGTCCAACCTAGATTTTCAAGCAGCCAAGGAGTAAGGGGCTACTCTGCCCAGGAAAAAAAAATGAAACCACAAAGGATTTTTCCTCCCAGATTGCTACAAGTCCCCTCCAGCAGAAGGGAAGGAAATCCCAGCCGTGTGGTGTGCCCACCACTTGCAACTCCCCCAATATAATGAGCTTATGAGCTTCTGCAGCTCAGACCCTTTGATGAACTTGTACCTAGAGCAAAGCCATAGCATGGCCTCAAAGCCTGACCTAAAGCTGGTGGTGCAGAGGGCTCTGTCCCCCATCAAACAAGATCATCTCCTTTATCCCCTGCCCAGGGGAGACCAACCAGCACAGCCTTGGAAGAGCCTAAGCTGGACAGGAAAAAAAAATGACAGGCTTTATCATCAAAGGCTATTTTTTCAGGCTGGCAGCTTTTTATGGCTATCTCCCCACCTAAGTTTTCTGTGATTGGTATTGGAAAGGAAGAAAGAAGGGGATGGGGCTGTGGAGCAGAAGCAGGGACTGACCCATGGAAGGGCAGTGCTGGAGCAGCAGCAGGTGAACAGAAGGAAGAAGGCAGGGATGGAATGGCAGGATGGGTGCATGGGATCTGAACAGCTCTAACAGCTCTGGCAAAACAGAAAGATATTGGAGACAGTGACACGACTTCCTCCCCATCAAGGCTCTCTGAGGGGCATGGAAGTATCAGTGAGCATTAATCCTGCTTGCCCTGGGGCTGAGCTAAGCAGCCAGGAGTAACTCCTGCCAGGAGCAGGTGCAGATATATGAATGGCAGCAGAGCCACATCTTCTGCCACGTGAGCAGCATCCTTGTCACCTGGGCGAGGGAAGGGAAGCACGGCTGGCACTTGGCTTCTGTCAGAATTCATTCACCATTCTTTGCCTTAGTTTTTTTTTTATTCAATAAGGAGGCTATTAGCTGAACAGGCTGAAGGGTGTCTCCTGTTTTGGCCTCTCTGAGCCCTCCCAGCCCTTGCCAGCTCCCCTCTCCCTGCAGAGCCTCCTGCCCTTGGCTCAGGTGCTCAGAGGCTGTTGCTTTATCCATTGCTAATGACATTTATTTTCTCAGGGCCTCAGGGAGGGCTCTTTCTCTCACCCTCCCTGCTGATGTGAATCCTGCTGCACTCTTAGGCTGATCTGAGACATTTTTTGTTGTTAGACTGCTGGTGATCTCCCCTGCATCCCTCATCTGTGCCTCCCAGCCTGCCCTTTCCATAGCCAGGCACACATTTCCCAGGCTTGACCCAATCAGCACTGAAATAAAGAGAAAAACTCCTTCCATTTGGATCAGGTCTCTGACCTGGTGAGGACAGGCTGAGACTTACTTTTGGGTTTCTGGTAACTTTCCTCTGAAATGTCCTTCAGAAAAGGCAATTATTACAGTGCCATTAAAGCCTTCCCCATTGCACAGCCAGATAACTCGCTGGGAGCCTTTTGAAATAACCTTTAAACAATAGATCCTGTCTTGTTTACTGAGTGTTTCTGAACTCAACAGTAATGCATCCAGATGTCACCCGTGTCTACTGTAGGCCTAACTATTTCTGGAAACACACCAAAGGCAAATTGCTTGGATAATGTCAGATATTGTTGCGAAAAGAATATGACAAGTTTCCATCTCTTTGATAAAAGCTGTGGAGCAGAGAGATGTTTCCCAGGGCAGTAGAGCTGTGTGTACCTTCCACTCAGCCCTGTACAGGAGTTACATCCCTCCCTCCCAGTAGCTCATGGGCAGGTACCAGCAGCACATGCTTTTCAGCTGGAGAGGAAATTAGCACTGCTGTCAAGCAAAGCTCACAACATCCACGCTGGGTGGTGTGTGGCTGCAGGTGGCTTTTGTCCTGTAGGTGGGAGATGTGAGAGAGGCACTGGAGACAGTGAGGAGAGGCTGAGCTGTCCTTTTGATGTCTCAGCCTGTCTTGTGCCGTTACTGTGAGTAAAGCCAAACGCCAGGTCTGACCCATCACAGGTGCTCATTCAAGGAGCAAGAGAAAACTCTGTCTCAAGTGAGAAAACCCCTCAGCCCCTGACTTATCTAAACTCCATGCCCTGCCAAGGGGACCACCTGCATAAGCTGAAGGAAGAGCCAGCACCCAACAGTGTCCTGGGCTGCATCTTATACTTCTGACCACTGGCTCGAGTGAGAAATCTGTACTCTTAGACATGCAGGATGGAAAAAAAAATCATCATTGTTGTGATTTTGGCCTAAATCAAGTCCTGTCCCACTCAGCACTGCCTCTGACACAGGCACCTTGAGAACCACATCTCCACAGGAGCCTCATTGTTCTGCTGGTGCCCTGGACTGCTGTCAGTGGGCCATGGCTGTTATTAACCTTTCCAGGGAGAAACGGGTCCAAGGGTATTTCAAAATGTTATTATGACCTTTAAGTTTGTTCCCCAACCTTTCCAGCTGCCCTCTGCCCAGGGCTGTTCTCATGAGGCTCACAGGTGCCTGAGGTGCCAGCCTTGCCTGGACTGGCCTCAGCTGTGATCTGAATGTGGCTGAAATGTCTCAAGAAGGTCAGAGTCCATCACCTAACCTATTCGTCATCCCTCTGCCAAGCTGCAGTGCTGGGATATGTGCTGTTTTCTCAGGCAAAGGGTGTACGAATCCTACCGTAATAAATCAGATCATGAAGAGAGAAGATAATAGATAATGACACGGGAGGAAGCATAAATTAAATGGGGGAATGAGTTGCAAGCTCAACCCCAACACCTGCCACCTCTCCTCCATCCCTTCCCTACTCTCCTTCAATGTTATAGGTGGCATCACAAGCCGTGGCTGTGGGAGCTCTGCCAGCACACAGACCCTCTTCCCTGGCCATGTCCTTTTCTATATCCATGACAACATGGCAGTCAAGTTCCAGAACAAGCCAAGTGAGAAGGTACCAAGTTACTTCTGTTCCTTACACCAGCACTAGCACAGTTGGGCACTGCACAGCCAGATGAAAAGGTCTGAGTTAGGTAAACCCGTTACAGCTTGGCTAGCTGCAAAAACCCTCATTGCCCCACGTGCTGGGCACTGAGGACATATCCTGACATGGCCAATGACATGGTCAATGACACAGACTTCTTCAGCCTGTGAGGGTGCGGTGAAGCTCTCTGTGCTGACCATAAATGCCTGAGGGAATTAAGCTCCTTCATCTCTTTGAGTCTGGTGCCCATCAAAACTTTCAAAGGACCCTAAAGGGCTGCTCAGGTATGGCTGTAGGGCCAGAAGGTGTTTTTTCAGCTTTAGACAAGAGAAACCTTTAGAAAGATTTGGGTCAATATGCCAAGGACAGTGAGCAGGTTCTCTGTCCCTTAAGCTGCTCCTGAACACGCTCTCAGATCACAAAGCCTGTGAGACCAAACCTTCAGGCTTGACTCTCGTGTCGCCTACATGAGACTTTGGGGAATGCTGCAATGGAAAAGGATCAGGAGGAGATGTGACAGTTAGACTGATCTACCAGACTTTGCTGGGAAACGAAGAGAAACATGGCAAAGACACAGCCCGTAACCACAGCACTGGTGATGTTCTGCAACTCTTCGTGCTCAGGTAGGCACAGATACTTAAGAACTCCCTGTGTTTGTAATCTGTGCTCACTGACAATAAACCAGAAAGGAATAAATGCAATTTCCTTCCTTTCCACTCACATCCCCACATCCTTTCTAAGTGAGAACCAACGTACTGAGGGGTGATAAATCAACATCAGCCAGTTTGCGGGGGATTTTGTTGAAGTTCTTTATCTCCACCAGCACCATTCCTTAAGAGGTCCTGCCATCGTTCTGCACAGCAATCCTGACATGCAGAGGAAGGAGGTTACACTTCTAATTACAGCTGCACAGCCTTTAAGGTGTTGAAAATCTCTTTTCACCCACTGGCAGCCCTAATGCCTCTTTCTGCTCATTTCAGACAAGATGAAAACCAACCACAAAAGCTGCAAACAACCTTGTTATTCACACAATCACAACAGGGCAAGAGCTTAAATACAGGTGTGGGATAGTTCAGGCACTTGCTTCATGCACAATTTATGTAAACTACTTTCCCTTACAGCATTATAATTTAGATGCTTACTCAGTAAAGACAAGATAGGATGACTAAAAACCCCATCATGCTGGGTACTCAAACGAGTCACCCAGGAGCACCATCTGCACTCCAAACATTGGGATACCTGCCAGGTTCCCTAAAATGACAGACATCCATCATGACAGACTTGAAGCACACGATTTTCCCATCGAGGTTTTATGCTGATTTCGCTGCTCGTTTCAGGCTCGAAGACAATCTGTTGAACCTCAAAGCACTGTCTTCTCTTACCTTTAATTTATTCTGTCAGAAAACTGTCTACCTTAATGGGTATGAGCACACCCCCACTACCCTCCAAGTTTGGAGATCTGTTATGTCAAATATAAATAATCCTGTCTGAAACCAGTCGATATGGGGAAATGAAAAGCCATCTTCCCTTGGGGGATTTCTCTCTCCCTCCCACAGCCCCCCCTGAGCCCTCAGGCTACCTTTAATGTACTGAGCAATATCCATGTGCCTCTGAGAGCACAGACCTAGATGGCTGCTGCATTCATGAAATAGTGACAAAAACAACCCACAGGTGAATTGTGCCATCACCTTCCTCACACTCAGTTCTGGATGGCTCTCCATCACCATTGCCTCGTTGCACATGGGCTGGTTTGCTGCCTAACCTGGGGCTGAGGTGGTCGCTCCAAACTCAGCGGGATGGAGCAGAGGATTCTCATGTTCTTTGGGGCCAGGACATGATAGGGACAAACCCTTGTCCTAGATGCATGGCTCCAGGTGAGATGCTCAGACAGGCTGTTAAGAGAGGCCAGTTCCAGCCCCACACTGAGTGTGCAAGGAAGGAGGACAAGGTGGAAGAGAAGGACACGACCTGCATACTCAGGAAGGCATGGGATAGGAGCAGCTTTCCCATCCCATCCCTGGAAGATGCTTTCACGACCCCCTTCATACACAACTGAAGATCCTGTAGGACCGGGGAAAACCAAGCCTGGAGCACCTCATTATTTTTCATACTAGTCTAAGGTGGCAGGACTTGCCCAGTTCCCCCTGAGACAGGCTATGGGGGAGAGGATGCTGTGCACTTCTCCATATCCTATTCACTCTGCCTTCCCTCTCCAAACCCCTTCCCAGCCTCACTTCTGGCAGCAGGGGCTATCCTTTGCCAGCTGCCCTCCTCGCAGGCAACCCCCGGGATGCAGCTTTCCTCCCCGTTCCCCTGAAGCAGCGAGCCCAGGCAGTTTGGGATGCCCCAGCAAGCAGGCAGCAGGGATGGGAGAGCAGAAAACAGGGAAAAAACACGGCGAAAGACCCCAGAGCTGAGAATGACGGGGAGAAGGAGCCCGGCAGAGCGCGGGGGTGTGTGAGAATCCCACTGAACCCCCACGCTGGTAGTGTCTCTTCCAGCCCCGCTTACCTTCAAACGGGGGAATGGGGCTGGACCGCTCAGGTGAGGACCGCGTCTCCTGAAGTCTCCCGCTCGGAGAGCATCAACGCCAAAACGAACGATTAAAAAAAAAAGAAAGGTAACTAAAATAATAATAAAAGAAAGGATCAAACGAAGAAATCAGCCTGGGGATGCGGGCACGGAGCAAG
>NW_008670932.1:0-5299 GCF_000695815.1 Acanthisitta chloris
AGGGGAACGAGACTTGCGGTGCCGCAGGGATGCTGCAGGGAAACCCGGACCTCATCCAGCCCATCAGAGGAGGAGGTGGTCCAAGGCTATCCCTGCCCTGCATCCTTGCCACGTGGGTACCCGCATCGCCACGACCTCCAGCCACAAGGGATAGGGCAGCTGGCCCCGAAAGGGGCTAATCTGCCCCTCGGTGCCCCCCACAGGGTAAGGCATGTCCCTTCAGCCAGGGAAGCAGAATCCCTGCGGCTCCCCAAGGGTGCCAGGGGGTGAGCCAGAGCCACCCTCCCAGTGCCCCTCCAGGGAAACTGAGGCACGTGAGGCTGCAGGGGGGCACAGTGAGCCAGGGAACAGAGCAGAGCACAAGGTCATCCAGGTGGTGCTGGGTGTAGCAGAGCCAGGGATGCTCTCCAGGCCAGGGCTGCCTCCAGCAACTGAGTCACCCTGTGCCGGACGGTGCTCAGCTCCTCCGGTTACAGGCACAGACACGATTGCCTTAACGGGGCACAGTGGGTGGCAGGGCTGGCCTGGCCTGGGAAGGGCACCCTGGGACTAGGCACTGACCCACGAGCCCCTCCAGCCATCCCTGCAGTCTGCAGCCTCCCCACACAAGCAGGGCATCCTCCATACCACATCCCAGCCAGCAACACTGCTTGTACTGGTCTCATACTGGTCCCCAAATTGGATCTCCATTTCTTCCAGCGCAGCTGGGGAGGATTTAACTGTGAGTGTCCCCTTGCCTGCTCCAGTTCCTGGGGACCAGACCTCCTGAGCCCCTCACCAGCACTCAGCCAGAGGCTGGCTTATTATTCTGGAACGTGGCGAAATAATTAAAGCCTCCTCCATTTTCCCTTGCTCATTTGTGCTCCTTCAGCCTGGATTAATGGGTCTCCTCTCCCCAGCACAGACTCATTCCTTATTCCTAATAGCCCATAAATCCCAGCCCCAAAATAACCCCAGCTTTTTCCTGGACCTAATGAAATATTTATTATCTCCTCCCTGCTACCCACCACACCATCCCCTCTCCAGGGATGGGGAGAGGAACTAATCAATGGCATCGACCAGTGTGGAGCTGCAGCTGCTCTGGGCATCGGGAAACAGCTGACGTCGGCAAGAGGCTAAGAGCTGGGCAGGAACCTCAGCTTATCTCAGCTCCCACGCAGCCGCTGCAGCCTGGCTGTGGTCCCACAGTGGGATGCTCACACGCCACTGCTGCCCCCACACTGGTACCTTGCTCCAGGGCTGGAGCTTCCCCTGTGCTGGTACCCTGCTCCAGAGCCAGAGCATCCCTTGTGCTGATTCCCTGCTCCAGAGGATCCTCTGCATTGGTACCCTGCTCCAGAACATTCCCTGTGCTGGTATCCAGCTCCAGAGCATCCTCTGCACTGATGCCCTGCACCCACCCTGCCTGTCACTCCCTGCTCCCATGGAGATGTTGTCCAGCTTAGCTGTGGAGTGTCTGGGGGATCCCTGTGGATCCCAGCCCATCCCAAGCTGGCTGCAGAAGAAAAGGCTGGAAGACAAGGGAGGCAGCTGCAGTCTCTCCTGGCTGGAGACCCTTTGCTTGCCAGATTGCACATCGTGGGAGGGAGAAGCTCTGGAAGAGCAGGACCTGCTCTTCACAGCCCAAATCCAAGAAGAGCAGGACATGGGGTAACACCAAAAACCGGCCTGGCTTTGCTGGTTCAAGACAAAATCCCCAAGGAAAACAGAGAAAACCTGTACAGCCTTTCTCACCTTCCTCTCTGCAACACCCCCAGAGGCAGCAGCTTCCAGAGCAGCCCCTGGCCACCACCTCCCACAGCCATGGGGAGGGAGTGGCAAAGCTGGCGGAGCCCACAGGACCCTCTGATCCATCCCCAGCTGGTGTGAGTTGAGTGGGGACCTAGGGGCTGCTGGGGACAGCTCTGTCCCCCTCCTGCCCCCAGCAGGATCCAGGCATTGCCCAGCTGTCCTGGAGGCAAGAGGTGAGGCAGGAGGTGGCAGTGAGGGGGCAGTGGGGTGGGCAGTGGAGCATGCAGGAACCCAGGGAAGGGAGAGGGTTCATTCACACACCACATCCCTGCCCTCTCCCAGGACCCCAGCAAGCCCATGTCCAGCTGTGCCACTATGGCCTGCCTGGAAAACACTTCCACGCCTCAGTTTCCCCACTGATGGAAATCTGGACTGGGAGCAAAGTTGTGGGAAAGTCCTGACCATGGGAATTGGTGGAGAGGCAGCCAGTATCAGCCTGAGCGTGGGACCAAGGTCACCCCACAGCCCATGTGACTGTCAAATCCCACCAAGAACAAACCTGGAGCTGGACCCAACCTTGCCACCTGAGTATGGTGGGGATCAGGGCTGTACCCCCAGAACTGGGTGGGGAAGGGTCCAAGCTGTGCTCCCAACTGGGTGGGAATTGAGGACTGCTCAGGGGTCAGCAAAGGATTTGCACCAATTTTTGGCAGCAAGAGCAGGTTTGGGGCATCATCTCTTCCCCAGTTGTTTGCTCCTGCCAGGGCTTCAAAGGGATGACGTGGAAGCAAGTCAGGTCTCAGAGCACTTTCAAAGGGCTTTTATTTATTCACAAAACAAACCCAAACACATATAAGAAAAAATGGAAAAAAAATCCAACCCCAGGAATATGCACAGTCTATTATTAACAAAAGAATTGCACAAACAGGAGCGAGTGTGACAGTGGGAGCAGCCAGGACCTGCTCTGTGCTGCTGCACAAGCCCTTCCCCACCCTTGCACCCCATCCATGAGAACACAGAGATCATTTTCCCAGTGTCCCATTAGGAATCAGTTGATGGTGAAGGTGGCTCGTGCTGCAGGCTGGGTCCTTCCACCTGAGCTGGGAGGGAAACAACTTTTACCCCAAAGACATGGCACCAGGGAGGGAACTGAGCGCCCAGATCCCTTTCCTCACTCTGGGAAGGGATTTAGGGTCTTCCCTATGGTTTTCCATCTGCTTGTGTCCTGTCTGCCAGCTCCCTGCCTACCCTGGGCACCTCGGAGCATGGAGCATTAAGAAGCTTATGGGACAGAGCAGCCAGAACCAGCATGCCTGGATGGCACAGGATGGAGAAGGATGGGGAGGCTGCAGGGAGCCCCATCCTTTCCCACACCCCAAGGGATTTTTTTGGGCAGGAACTGGCTGTGCTGAATGCCTCCAGGCAGGGGAATCTCAGTTAAGCTCTCCAAAACCCCACAGCATTTCCAGAAGAAACAGGTGAAATGGGCATGAGGATTGCAGATGGCATGAGATCCGATGCCTGCATTTCTGTTGCATGGAAATGAGGGAGGAATTGGTATTTCTGCTGCCAAAATGGGCAGAAAAAGCTGGTATTGGGATTGCTGGGGGGTCTGCAAAGCAAATTGCAGAACAGCAGCAACTGACTGCAGAGCCACAGGAACACCCTGGTGTGATTTCAGCCCCCTTTTTACATTTTCTGAGTATAATCTAACATCATTTTCACAGCAGAAAATCCAT
This sequence comes from Acanthisitta chloris, assembly GCF_000695815.1. Classification (NCBI taxonomy): domain Eukaryota; kingdom Metazoa; phylum Chordata; class Aves; order Passeriformes; family Acanthisittidae; genus Acanthisitta; species Acanthisitta chloris. Next base: position 3,471 of record NW_008670932.1, read on the forward strand.
TTTTCTCTTCCCATCTCTTAAAAGAAATGGCTGAAACCAACTAAATTTCACACCAAAAATGGTTTTGTTTTTCCAAGGGGCAGTTTGAAGGGGGAAAAGCTTCAGTCAGTATTTCAGGAGCTGAGGAGAGCCCAGTCCTTACCCAGCTCTTCCCATCCTCAGAGCCCAAACACCCACAGGGGATCCAGCCAGTGCCTCAGTGGGGACCCAGCCAGTGCCTTAGTGGGATGAATGAGGAAACTGAGGCAGAGAGTGAGTGTCCCTGACCAGCAGCCAGGGTTCAGCCCTCTCTGTGGGCATTGCCACCAGCTCCCTCCAGCATCCCTCTCCCCCCTTACCTGCATGAAGGTCCTGATGGGCAGATGGTCATAGGATGTCACAGACAGCACCAGCATCCTCGGAGTGGTCGCAGTTGTGGACGTCCCAGCGGATGTGGGAGCAGCGCAGCAGTGAGGGCTCATGGCCCTTGCACTTGAGGTTGTCCAGGAAGATGTAGCCCGTGCCCTGGCCATAACGTGCCTCCCCCCAGGCTGCCACGGCATGCCCACAGCCCACCTGCCTGCACACCACCTTGGCATCCCGCAGGTCCCAGGCATCGTCACACACCGTCCCCCACTGGGACAGGTAGAACATCTCCACGCGCCCCTCGCACCGGTGGCTGCCGTTCACCAGGCGCAGGGACCCTGCAGAGGGGATGGGGTGAGGCACTCCCTGCCCGTGCCCACCCCCCAGCCCTGGTCTCTCCCACTCTCAGCAAATGTTTGCTACAGCCCACAGCTCCCCCACTGCCTCTACACAGCCAGGAACGTGAGGGGGTGACCACTTGCCAGCATCAGAGCTGAGCTGACCCCCAGAGCATCGTGGTGGCTGTTCAAGTTGAAGGAACAGATAATAATCTTTGTTCCTGACTCAGCCCCTTTGGTCCATCCCCTCCTCTCCCCACTGAGATCCATCACCTAATGTTCCATCACCTCCTCTGTCTGAACCAGCCTTGGGGGCACCAGGAGAGGCCACGACTTAGCAGTGCCACCAGTTTTTCCCCCTCCCATGGGCTGCCCCACGTGGGTGATTCAGGCACTGCCAAAGCTTGGGCCTCTGCCTGAACTACTCTGTTCCCTCCCTGTGCCAATGCAGAGCATCCTCAGGGCTGTCACCACGTCCCCAGGTGACATCTCAGTACCTACCCTCCTTGGGATGAGTTGTGGCCAATGTGGTGGTTGTAGCAGTGGCTTCTTGGAAATGGTCTCCAATGTCATCAGCGCCTGGAACAGTGGGAAAGGGGTGGGAAAAGTGACTCAAGGGACACCTGCATCCCTCAGGATTGGGCTAGAGTCCCTCATAAGTGGCGTGGGTTGGATAGAGGGATGTGAGGTGGGATGTGCAACCACTGCACTTCCAGGGAAGTGCACAAATGGAGACCAGAGGTGGCACCCACACTCCGGTCATCACCTGCACTGCAGCACTGACTGCTGCTGCTGTCCCCACATGGGCAGGAGGAACTGCAGAGTTTAGAGACTGATAATCACCTGCCACCTCCTTTGAGGACCTCATTTCAAGAACCTCATTTCCTACAGCCAACCTGAGCATGGCCAACATCCACCCTACACCCATTATCTCGTTGGTTTTCTGTGTCACTGAACTTGTCTTCCCCAGAGATCTAGGGACCCTCCTCCCCCACCTTGCCACTTGAGTGGTGTCTCTCAGATTGGCTCCCACTCTCACCTCTGCAAATGACACCAGCATCCTCGTGGTGGCCGCAGTTGTGCTGCCCCCAGCCCAGGTGGAAGCAGTCGGCCAGGCGAGCCTCACTGCCGCTGCAGCCCACGTTG
>NW_008670933.1:0-8326 GCF_000695815.1 Acanthisitta chloris
CCCCCGGGCACTGCTTCCCCCTGGGCTCAGCAGGCGCACGGCCACCCGCGCGGCTTTATGGACTCAGCCACAGTTCGGGGAGTTATCACGGAATCACAGAATCTACCGGGTTGGAAGAGACCTCGAGGATCATCGAGTCCAACCCTACCGTCGTTACTAGACCGTGGCCCTAAGTGCCACATCCACTCTCGTCTTGAAAAGCTCCAGGAATGGTGACGTTACATGGAAGCTCATTGCTTTACAGCCATGTGCTGCAAGGCTTTCTATGAACTTTAAGTTTCCCTGTCTCAGCACTCCCAAGCAGGAAAATCAGGAGTCAAGGCAACATCTTACTTTTAAATCTTCTCACAGTTGTGGATATTTAGATGTTTTTTCACCGTAACTGTAAAGCAAGGCAAGGGTGACACTGTGTGGTTTTGCTGCTCTGCTTTTGACCCTCCACTCTCGCAGTGTCCCTGCCATCTGGGATGCCACTGTCCTTGCTGTGCTAGTCAGACACATTCCTGTCCCCTCCTTTGACTGTTTGCCAATATTGATACCCAACTCAATATTCAAACAGACTGGGTCACTTTAGTCTTCCAGCAGAACTTAGTAGGTACATAATTTTTCTTTCTTTATTGAGAAAGATATTTGATTCATGGTGCTTGCTTGTACTTTTTAAGGTTTGAAGGAATAAAACCACTTGGAACATGATCCAACATCTTAAGAAAAAAAGAAATAGCAAAGGCATTGGATCTCATGATTATGATGTGTGTTCTGCATGTACTGAGGCTGAAAGGACAGACCTATAATGATATTTATACCTGTGCCACAGACTTTGGGAACACAACTGTAAGCTAATGTGCTTATATTCTAATGTGAGTATGATGCAGTTATATGCTGCATCTAGCTGCAAATGAAGGCATTGTTTAATAAAAAATGCTCTTGTTAAGCCAAATCTATTGTGCACATGCAGAACAGAGGAACAAAGTGCTGAGCTATTTCAACTCCTATTCACTTGTAGCAGCTGCTCAATTAAATCAGAGTTTAACGTCAGCATTTTGGAGTGCTGATTTCTGAGGGTTACTTGATATAAACAGCACACTCAAATCAACCTTTCTACTACTTAAATCAGTTCCTGCTCAGGTGATAATGATGTTCAAGACTTTTTTCAAATAAAACCTTTTCACTGAAACAGACCAAGAAATTTTCAGCAGAATTAGCTCCCTTTTCCTCCCCCAAAAACCTGCCAGGAGAAATGGGTGTGTAATCTGTCTGTTCCAGGACTATGGATAAATCAGGAACTGCACAGTCACTGCACAGTCTAAGCACCACTAGATGTTTAGTATATAAACTGTTCTGCCTACCAGATCTGTCTTGCCCTAAACACCATAATTAGTTTTCCTTTTATAACAGTGCTTCTGACATGAAGAAGTTATGGTTGGTCTTTTGCCTTGTTGATTATATTTTAGGCAAAACCTGCTACATTTTTGCACAAGGAATTAGTTTGCAACTGTGGTGATCGCACATTTGAAACTTCGAGGTAGACTGGCCATCAGTATTCTGGCCACATACACACATCTGTTATTGTATCGATTGCATGTATTTCCTCTGTGGTTTGAAATAGTTCTGGATTTTTTTCTCTTCTGAGCTCATATTTATAGGATCATAAAATTGCTTAGGTCAGAAAAAAACCTTAAGATCATCAAGTGCAACTGTTAGCACTGCCAAGTCCACCTCTAAACCATGTCCCTAAGTACATGTCATGTCTTTTAAAGACCTCCAGGGGTGGTGACTCCTCCACTTCCCTGAGCAGCCTGTTCCAAAGCTTAACAATGCTTTTGGTGAAGAATTTTTTCCTAATATCCAATCTAAACCTCCCCCGGCACAACTCGAGGCAGCATTTACTCATTACATTGCAGTGATAGAGACTACAGATTCAGATTCAGATAGCATTTCGATGAAATATTCAAAGTTACATCTCCAGATCTGGTTGGGTTGTGTCTAAACACCTGTGGAAGCACAAGCTGCAAAACAGCAGAAGTGTAGAAGTGGCTGAGAGAACGGAAAGGGAGGGAGGAAGTTGCAGGCCAGCCTCTTTGTCTTCAGTGCTGGTGTATGTTAGCTCAAAGTGATAGTGAAACTGTTGGCACAAGTGGAGATGCCCTCACATCAGCATTATATACAAAAGCACCTTCAGTAGGTAGAGAAATGTCTGACAGAATACGTCTGCATTTATGATGTAATAGTTAGTCCCACATTATGCTAATCTGTTGCACAACTTGGTATTGTTGATCTAGATCAACCTGGTATAGATCCCAAAGTCCCAAAGCAGAGCAGGCAGAGTTGATCAAGCTGCATCCTAAAGAACTGGTGGTGTAGGGTAGAGAGAACAGGGATCCATTTCAGTCAAACAGAAAAGGACACAATGAGGAAAGAATATTTCCAAGGTCTGAACACAGAATTATATATAAAAGTAGTTCAAAGGAGAAAAAAAGATAGAAACACAGCAAGTGGTAGGGATATATTTTCTTTGAAAACAGATTTGTTGCTTGTGAAAATAAGTGCAACTTGCAGCAACTAATCCAGCAAAACAGCAGATGCTGTGCAAGCTTCCTTAGGGCTTGGCCAGTTCACGTGCCTGGTGTACAGGATATGGGCCTCTCGCAATTCGTCTTGCCACATTTGCAGCGCTACTAAGCTGCAAGCAAAAATGCACTAGGCGGTACCACAAAGCCCCTGTCCTGTGAGAAATGAGGTTTGTACATGCTTTCCGGGGTGACAAGTCTTGGTGTCAGTCATTTGGCAATTCGTCAGCATTCATTTGTATATAAGCAACTTATATACAAGTATGTAATTTTGATTGCTTGAACCAAATGCGCCATTTAAACTTCCTTGCTCATTCCAGAGGCACTGACTCTCATGCAATGCTATGAGGATGCTGTTTGCCTTTGTTAAGTATTCTAAATTACCATGCCTGGTCAAGACCTTACCATTTATGTGGTTGCAAACCCCATAATTATTGGCAAAAATAGGGATTTGAATTAGAACACCATAAAAGCCTAACCTCTTTCTTAATTTTAATGAAACCTACATTTAGTAATGTAAAATAATTCAGGAAGTGGTTTTTTTCTTTCGTGAAAAAGTTAAACTCTTAAGACATAGAAAAACAGACTGCAGTCTGTTTCCAATGCTGTTTCAGTAAAAATTAAAAATTAAATGCAATGCAGAATACACGTGCAGTCCCTGAAGAAGTGACTACAACTCAGGCATGCAAAACTCCCACATACTCAGGCCTATTTCCCTAGGCACCAACTAATTTGAATGATGAAGTATGGAAGTACACAGTTCTAGAAATAAAAACATTTTCACAGATCTATATTTGTGATTTAGAAGGTCCAAATTATTCCAAAGGGAAATTCAGTGTCACTATAAATTTGTGAGAAGCTGAAAAGAGATAACCAGTAGGTGACACTAAGTAAATAGGTGTGTTTAAAACAGGTTCTTCACAGAGAAGTGTGGGCTAGGTGTGTCTGTTCACACAGGTTTCACAATAGCACAGCCTCTTTTCAGATCAGACACTTGGCGAGAAGGAAACTCCGGTCTGCATACTAGCCTCAGAAATGGTAAACCTGGAATTTCAGACTTCAGCAGGCACGTATAGAATTATGAATTTATTAACCATTTCCCTGTAAGATTAGAATGAAATGGGGGCCAGTCTCCACCTGTTCACTGTTCAGAAGAAAATGTCACCCAGAAGGGACAAGACCAAATAAACATGGGCAGCAAAGGAATTTGACAGTCCCTGAAGTATAGGTTAGTTTTGTATACGATTATTCTTGAAATAGCACTGAAAAATACAGGAAGCCGTAACAGCATGTTTTAGGAGAGTTGCTTTCTCAGTAGAAAACTGAATCAAACTTCTCCTTCATTAGTATTTCAAATCTGGCTCAATAAATCTTTCATACATTTTTGTAGAAGCTGTATAAAATAAAGGTACCCCAACTAGACATAAGGTTTCTCCAGGCTGAGGAGAACATTTAGACTTTGGGTATCTTATCTTACCCCTACAACATATTTAAGCATCAAAACACACAGTCCTAAGTAGTAGTGCTCCTTAGGTTTAATTTCATAATATTTAAGTACTGTGATGTTCACTGTGTTTAGATTTTGTCTTACCCATTCCTGTCAGATGCCACTGCAACATCTGACCTGTTTGTGCTTAGTCTGTTCAGATATAGGTTGGAGTTACATAAATGTTATGATTTTGTTTGTTAGGTTGGTATCTAATCCAAGTCAGCCTATTTATACTTAGGACAGCCCAACAAGTCCTTTTCACCTCTGAGGAGAAAGCAATTTTTGCTTTTCTAGCCAGACTTCATAAATCTTCATACCATAATTTACTATATAATAAAGATAGAAACACCATACAAATTAAATGTACAATCAAACCTGGGACATTACTGAAACACACACAAAAAATGTTAATTGATTCACAAGTGTCCTGTACTGGCATACACAGCATAGTTACAAGAATGCATACTAAGCATATGAAACCCAATAGACGTGAGTGTAAAGTGAGTGTATTTTGCTCCACTTAACCTCATCCTGCAAAATAATTTAATCAGATTTCAAAAACATGCCACAATTTTTTGACAGTTTTGGAAGCACCAAATTTCAGCTACATATGGTCTGAATTTTCAGAGATTCAGGTAAGTAACAACCTTTGTTGCCTGCAGTTATCCTGCTTTGAAAAATGATAGAATCATAGTCACTATGTAACACTTACTTATGGTAGATTTTTTTCAAAAAAGCAGCAAGAATTGGCATTACAAAAATGTATATTCTAAAACTAAATCTGTATTTTTCTTCTTTTCCCAAAGTATATTTATGCTTAGATGCCAAAATGATCCACTCTACAATAACATGTCAGCATTTGTTGCCATATCAATGATATCAATGTGGAAGTTTTCAAATATGGCCTTGAGAACAAATGCATCTCATACAGGATCTTTTCCATGTTTACAGCAGAACTTCAGTTTCAACTGCAATTAACACAGCTCTGTATATAGACCACCTTATCAAATAAACATGAAACGACCTCCAGGTCTTCAGTTCACACTTATTTGCTCAATACTGGCTTATTATAAACAGCACATTCTGTTCTTTCAGGGATTTTATGAAATTGAGTTTGTACCCTGAGGGCTATGTGTGCATGTACATGCATATACAGACACCCATGCAGTTTAAGAATGCTCACTAGGGACAGAACTTGCTGAACAGTCAGTTTTCAGTAGACACAGGTATCTCCCTGTCTTCATGTCATGGTCTCAGTGATATGTTTTCTTTCATCATGAGTTTTGAAACTGAATGTGGAAAACGCTGGCAGTGTAATTGATGACTCCATAGTATTTACTAGCTAATCCCATCCTCCACAGAAAACATAAATTATGCAAATGATAAATAATTGCTTACGAAAGCTGATCAGAAAACTGATTATCTGTCAGATATTTGAACCATAGGCAAACAGTATTGACTTAATACTTTTTTGTCCTTTCTGCAGTATAATTGTAACTATTCTTTCCTTAACACTCACTAATGTTTATTGAGTTGTTAATGCACTGTATGCCTGTAAAGAGGTTGATGATACTTTCTCAGAAATATTAGAACCAGATTTCAATTCAGAACAGACCCTTTTACATTGCCAGATTGGTTCATAATAAAATAGAATATCTTTCTGGTAGGATACAGTTGTTAAAGTTTGATCCAGTTGTACACACTATTTCAGAAGACTAAGCAATCATAACACAACTAAGATTTCAAACCAAAGCATTAATTCAGATCATTAACATGAAAAATGTTTTGTGATCAATACCTTGCCACCTCATGAAGATCCACATACTTTAGAAAGCCACAGTCCTGTCTTGGGGGAAAAGCTCACATTAATGATCTTAATGGTGACTCTGTATAATGAACATGTTCTGTCTGTTTGAAGAAATATTCAACTGCTTGTCACGTGCTCCCATTATATTTGGCTGACACCAGATCAGTTTTCAATTCAGAAAACATTATGGCTTTTAGTTATAGGTTAGGAGTTTTTGTTGCAACCTTTAGACATGAAGATATCTAAGATACAGGATTCTTCTAATTTGTCTGAACAAAATTATTCTTCTCAGGCATCTGAAAAACACAGACTTAAGAACAGCTGATGAGCAGGCACATAATGCCAGTTCCAAGTAGGAATGCCATCTGACGTACAGTGCATTGTTTACATAAATGGGTCCAAAATATCATCAGAATTTATCATGAGCCAGACTAAGGCTAATGGCAAAAGATGATCCTTTTGGTTGCAATTTTGTTACTCTAGTAAGAATTGCTAAGTTTCTATTTTACTTGCTGCTCCTTAGGCAGTGCATTCTAGGATTAAGGATTAGTTCAAAAAAGACTGAATTCTGTTCCAGTCCTTGCTACCTGTTTTTTGTGGTTGTTTCCCTTAAGCAAAGTAAATGTGTGAAAGCCTTTTGTACATACCTTTTCCTGAGCCACCTAAATCTGTGCAGGACATTCCTGAAATTTTCTTTTGAATGAAAGCCCAGAAGGAGTATGTTGATCTTATTAGGAGGAAGTTTTGCTTTTTCTTTCTTGTTAAATCTTGCTGCTTAAGGAACATCTGGTGTCTCTCTCCTTCCCTCCCCCACTGGCACCACATCATAAGCATACGCCTGATTCATTTGCTCCCATGTAGATGTAGAAAACTTGTGGATGGTTACTCACTCTGTCCTTTTGGGAATAATTACTACAATTTATTCTCAAAAATCAGATACATTGCTTCTAGCTAGCTAGATCATTTGAAGGCTGTCCATTACTGTATTGTCTCTGAATTAAGAAGCTGTATCTTATACACAGTAGTTTTCCCCCTAAGATTTAGCAGCTTAACTTTCGCCTCTCTCACACTTTACTTTCTTGTCTTTGATTACTGTCACAATTTTACCCAGAAATGATTTGCAGTATGTTGTTTCTCTTGTGTTCAGCCACATTTAGCTGCAATGCTGTATACACCACTGCGAACCTATACACATAAACTGCTTAACATATCCTATTTCCCTCTTATTAATTTCCTTCTATTTGTTTACATGGGCTCTTCTGTGGACTTCATTTAGAATGATTACAGTCATGTCTCACTATCTTCCTTGTACATGATCTGAGGATGAAATTGTGTACAAAATCCCAAAGAAACACAGTTGTTTTCATAGGTAATTAATGGTTATCTGTCAAGGTTTTTCACTCCAGTGCATCAGGATCCAGACTTGGAATCAGTAAGTGATTTGACCGACAGTGGTTAAGGGTGAAGGGCTAGTGACATGTTTCTCATCAAGGAAACAGGCTGTTGTGTTTTGCAGAAGTCAAAAGCTCATTTCTTCCAACTACAGGTCCTAACATTAATGAATTAGGCTATTCCTACATCAGAAATATAGAGAGCATACTGGTTTAGCTATGAAGCTTAGTAGGGTCAACAAACCTCAGTGAATGGAAAGGTGATGCTGAGAAGACAAGGGATAAAAAAACTGTTGTCTAACCTTGACCTGTTTTCTTATTAAATACAAATGGAAAAATTCAGTTATTTGAATAATGATGGAACTTGCCTCACAAGTTCCTACTAATCTGATGTTGAAGACCTGACTTGGGTTTGGCTCATAGTTCAATGTTGCTAAGGAAGACTCCAAGGCTGCTCAAGCAGACATGCTCTGGAGCTGAGGAGCACGCTGAGGAACCACAAGGAGAGTTCCTAAAGTGGCAAGACCTCAAAATTAGCACCAAGAGAAGGTGCCCCAGCATCCTGAGCAGGAAGTGGTAAAGCTCTGACTCAGAGGCAGCTCTGACTGAGCACAGGCAAGGCCAGGAGTGATGGTGGCTAATCCCATCTGTATTAAAGCAACCCCCAGGGTGCATGAGGCACATCTACCAGGCTTGGGTGCAGCAGTTGGCATGGTCACCCACCAGCTCAAAGAAGTGAGCTCACTCAGTGGTCATCATGCTCTTGGAAGGATCTCAGTGATGGTTACCACTTGGCAGGAGCTATGTCTTCTGCACTTGCCAGAAAAGATGTGGAGACACAAACAGTGCTACCATGAAAATGTGCAGCTGTCCAGGGTCATGCAGCTGTCCAGGATTATGCAGCTGCAGGGAGTGCCAGAGCCTGGCACTGGTATTGGATGGCAGTAGAGACTACAGCTGAGTGAGATGTGACCAGGTGGATGGTCTGCTCAGCCTGCTGACAGAGCTAAAAGTGGCAGTAGAAAGAAATATCAGGGACACTGAGAAAGAGATTGGCTGGTGGAGCCACTCT
>NW_008670933.1:8338-12945 GCF_000695815.1 Acanthisitta chloris
CCTCTCTACCTGAGGCACAGGCACCAGCCAGCTGCACCACTAGAAGGAAAGGATCCTCTACCCTCTCACTAGGCAGGAGGGGACCTAAGAGATAGGGGAGAATAGAAACAGGTGTCTGCTTGAGGGAGCAGGTGAATCCTCCCAGCCTCCCTCAGCTTCTCAGATGCTCTTATACAGTAGGTATGAGGGTTTAAAACTTGAGGGCCAGGCTGAGGCACAGGCACCAGCCAGCTGCACCACTAGAAGGAAAGGATCCTCTACCCTCTCACTAGGCAGGAGGGGACCTAAGAGATAGGGGAGAATAGAAACAGGTGTCTGCTTGAGGGAGCAGGTGAATCCTCCCAGCCTCCCTCAGCTTCTCAGATGCTCTTATACAGTAGGTATGAGGGTTTAAAACTTGAGGGCCAGGCCTCATGTGCCAAAAGACAAGCCAGGAAGACTGGCCTGGCTGAGCAGAGAGCTTTGGCTGGAACTTGGGGAAAAAAACAAGAGTGTATCACCTTTGGAAGAAGGGGCAGGGAACTTGAGAGGACTAGAAGGATGTCATGAGCTTATGCAGGGAAAAAGTAGAAGGGACAAAGCCCATCTAGAACTTAATCTTCTGTCATAAAAATAACAAAAAATGTTTCTACCAATGGATCAGAAACAACAGGAGGGCCAAGGAGAATCTCCATTCTTTACTTGATGCCGGGGAAAACATAGTGACAAAGGATGAGGGAAAGGCTGAGGTACTTAATGCCTTCTTTGCCTCAGTCTTAAAAGTAACACCAGCAGTCCTCAAGGTACTCATCCCCCTGAGCTGAAAGACAGGGACAGGGAGCAGAATGAAGCCCACATAATCCAGGAGAGAATGGTCAGTGACCTGTTATGCCACTTAAACACTGATGAGTCCATGAGGCTGGATGGGATCCACCCAAGAATACTGGGAGGTCTGGCAGGAGTGCTCACTGAGCCACTTTCAAACATTTATCATCAGTCCTGGTCAGCTGGGGAGGTCCCAGCTGGCTGAAGGTAATGTAATGTGACATCCATTTATAAGAAGGAGAATCAGGAACTACAGGTCTGTCAGCCTAACCTCAGTGCCAAGGAAGGTCATAGAGCAGATCATCTGGAGTGCCATCACACAGCATGTGCAGGACAACCAGGGGGTCAGGCCCAGCCAGCATGGGATCATGAAGGGCAGGTCCTGCTTGACAAACCTGATCTCCTTATGTGACAAGATGACTTGCTTGGTGGATGAGGGAAAGGCTGTGGATGTTTGTTTGCCTGGAGTCTATTAAAGCCTTTGACACCATTTCCCACAGCATTCTCTGAGAGAAACTGCCTGCTCATGGCATGGACAGGTGCAGTCTTCACTGGGTAAAGAACTGGTTGGATGGCCAGGGCCAGGGAGTGGTGAATGTAGTTAAATCCAGCTGGTGGCTGGTCACTAGTGGTGTTACCCAGGGCTCAGTATTGGGGCTAGTTCTGTTTAATGGTTTCACCAATGATCTGGACAAGGGTATCAAAGGCACCCTCAGTCATACTGCAGATAACACCAAGTTGGATGGGAGTGTTGATGTGCTGGAGAATAGGAAGGCTCCGTGGAGAGATCTGGACAGGCTGGATTGATGGGCTGAGGCCATTGTATGATGTTCAACATGCCATGTTCAACAGGCTTGGGGAAGAGTGGGTAAAAATCTGCCTGGCTGAAAAGGGTCTGGGACATGTTGGTTGACAGCCAGCAAAACATGAGCTAGCAGTGTGCCCAGGTGGCCAAGAAGGCCAATGGCACCCTGGCTTGCCCCCCTGTACTGGGCACTGCTGAGGCCACACCTTAAATACTGTGTGCAGTTTTGAGCCCCTCAATAATAGAATGACATTGAGGTGCTGGAGCACATCTGGAGAAGGGCAGTGGAGCCGGTGAACAGTCTGGAGCACCAGTCTTATGAGAAGAGGCTGAAGGAGCTAGTGGTGTTTAGCCTGGAGAAGAGGGGGCTCTGGGGAGACCTTATTGTTCTCTACAACTACCTGAAAGGAGGCTATAGCAAGGTGAGGGTAAGTCTCTTCTCCCAGGTAGCAACAGAAACAGAGGAAATGGCCTCAAGTTGTGCCAGAGCAGGTTTAGATTAGGTATTAGAAAAAATTTCTTTACTGAAGTTTAGATGGCATGTGGATGTGACACTTTGGGATATAGTTGAGTAGTGAACATGGTGGTGCTGGGTTAATGGTTGAACTTGATTGTCTTAGAGGTATTTTCCAATCTCAATGATTCTATGATTCTAAGAAAGGTGTGCTTTCTAGTAGCACAGTACCCTAACTGCAGTGTAGTCCAACTGTCTCATTTTTATTCCAGAGATTTGAATGATTAGTCCAGCTAATCAGCTGGCATGGACATACAATGCACTGGTACAGAAACAGGGTAGTGGTGTTGAACAATGAGATGTTGATGCTGTTGCAGGAAACCAGGGACATATAAGTAGGTTACACTCTGCATAAAATACAATTGCTTGTTTTTTATTAGCAAGCCAATGTAATACTGGTTGATTATAAAGACCCCGTTTGTCTGAAATGTAGAATATTAAATATGCTATTGTGGTCTTTCTCATCTGTCTCTTCAAGAACCAAAATTACAGCTGTTCATTTCAAAGTTCAGTAGTGCTGACAGATTCTTAAGTGCTGTAATTAAATAGCATTATTAGGAGCTGTCGTGGTTTAACCTCAGCCAGCAACTAAGTACCACACAGCTGCTCTCGCACTTCCCTTTCCCCCTTCCACCTATGGGATGGGAGGAGAATCAAGAAAGAAAAAAATACAACTCATGGGTTGAGATAAGAGCAGTTTAATAATTGAAACACAGTAAAATATAATAATAATAGTGATAATGATACTACTACTACTTGTATTAATAAGGACAAGGAGGGAGGGACATAAACCCCAAGATAGACAAGTGATGCACAATGCAATTGCTCACCACCTGGTCAGCCCGTTCTCAAGCAGCACTTGGAGCCCTCCCAGGTAACTCCTCCAGCTGATGCACTGGCCATGATGTTCTGTGGTATGTTAGGTCAACTGTCATGGCTGTGCTCCCTACCAGCTTTTCTGCACCTCCTCACTGGCAGAGCAGGAGACACTGACTTGACTCAGGGTAAGCACTTATTAGCAAGACCCAAAATATCAGTGTGTTATCAACATTATTCTCAGACTGAATCCAAAACACAGCATGGTACCAGCTAGTAATAAGAAAATGAGCTCTGTTCCAGCTAAAACCAGGACAGGAGCATTAAAGGAATTCTGGAAAAAAACCACCACCTTTTAATATTTTAGACTTGTTTTAGATCCCCAGTAAGTTTCTTAATTTATCTTTGTGGGGTTTTTTTGCAGAGAAAGTATGGACTCTGTGGCATTAAAGGACTTCTATTTTGATGGACTCTGTGGTGTTAAAGGATCTCTAGTGTTACTCAAGACTTCACGAAGAAATTAAATTGTAATAATAGAATTAGAAGATATCTGGATAAGTAAAATAGCAAAGTATCAACAATTTTTTAAGTTTTGCTTGCAAATCTACAGTATTTCTATAGGACTCAATAAGCATGTGGTTAAGAATAATCAGTTGAAAAGCGGTGTAATTATATTTTCAGAATGCTTTTTACAAAGCTCCTCACCAAGGAAATAAAGCTGTTGTAGGATGAGAGGGCTCATCATTTCATATCCTTTAAAATACAGTAAACAAGAGCTCAGATATCATAGTAGAGGAAGGAAGATTCTCAGTGCAGCCAAACAGAGATGCTTCTAAATTTACTGCATTATTAGGCTAAGGAGAGGACAAGAAAGTGATGGAGTTTGCTGATGATACAAAATTATGTGGGAAAGTCAAATATGCTGAAAAAAGTTAAAAATTGTTTCATAATGCAGATCATAAACAGAAGGGCAGATGAAATTCACTGTTGATAAATGCAGAGTAAAGACAAGTTTTCCTCTGAGTGCATAACTATGTGTATACATACACATAGTAATGAGCTTTAAATGTGCTATTACCGTCTAGTAAAGAGATGTATGAAAATGTCAGTCAAGAGACTTCAAAAAGGCAAAATAAATATGAATTATTAGAAAAAATATAGTTACACTACTCATTAAATTCTTCCAATGAATATAGATTGTACTGCTGGTCACACTGTCTCAAAAAAAGATGCAATGTACCCAGAAAATGTAGTGAGAAGAGCAACCAAGGTGTCAAGCTGCTTCTCTCTTTATCTAGGAAAGCAGAGAAAAAAATACAATGTAGGTAAGTAGAAAATAGATCAGAGAAAAAACTGTTCACTGTTTCTTATGATAGGAGAAGTACGGGAACCTAATGAAATTACTAAGAAGATTCAAAGCAAAGGAAACATTTAGTTATGCAACATAACTGGATCACAGAATTCATTACCACAGGATGTTGTGTATACCTAAGCTATGAATGGTTCAGAAAGTAATTAGCAAAATTCATAGAAAGTCCATCAAGACCCATTAAGCTCAAGAATGCAAATACAATCTCTGGTTTCTGGAAATCCCTATGGCACAGACTGCCAAAAGCTCAGAGGAAATACCAGCAAAGTGTCTTTTCATACTTGACCCCTTCTGTATTC